>NC_084881.1:18988030-19291060 GCF_023558435.1 Drosophila sulfurigaster albostrigata
CCTTTCGTTCGCCCTGCTTTTCTAGCTATTTTCAAATTTCACTTAGCTCGAACTTGTCTTGTCACGGGGCGTAAGTGATTAAAAATAGAGTTTTCCGTTTTTCGAGTATTTCTCGCTCTGGTTTCTCTGGGTTTTCTCATTGCATTTTCTGTATACATATTTACTTATTTATTTTTGAATTATTTTGTATGTTTTTAGCGTTAAGCAAATCCAAAATATTTGCTTACAGTTTAAGAGAACTCATCTTTAGGTTTATGGGCGCTTTGGGGATTTTAGAATGAATTTTTATTGTTGAACAATTTTTCAAAACTTGACTGAAAATGCATCATTAGGTTTCAAATTAGCCAATAATTTCTATTCTGGCTGCCAATTGTGTTAACGCTTGTTCATTTTATAATATTTACACAATTATGAATTAAATATTTCTGTGCGCAAATTTATTTCTTATATATAGATACATTAATGCAGATATAGATACATATTTTCGACTGCAAAGGTATCATTCCAATTGCGCCCACGGGCAAGCGAATGAAATACATTTCTATAAATAGGAGATTTCGAAACTAATTTTAATAATTTTAGCACGTAAAATTGAGGCCCCAGCGATGATTTCTAGACAAAATGCAAAATGCCGCATCTCGAACAAATCAAATTGTTGGCTGTTCGCAAAGCAATTTTTAATTGCTTTTTATGTGTTTATATGCATATATAATATTATATATAGGTCCAATATTCATATATGTACATATTTTTGGCTAATATTTTCTGTAATTTACATTACTTAATTTCTGTGCAAATATTTTTGGGTCAATCGAGTTTATTTTGCCGGCATTTCTTTTTATTGACTTTAAATATCGCTCATTTTATTGATCTTATGAACACTCAAGGTGTACATATATGACTTTGAAACTAGATAAATGTCTATATACAAAAAGCGCTTTTAGCGCTCAAGTCAATATTTGAAAAATTGAACAACAGAAATGAGAAATAAGAAAAAGGAAAAGAAAAAAAATCTTTTTGGCGTTTGTCTAACCATTAAAATGGGCAACTTTATGGTTAGGTGCGAAATAAATAGAATCGCATCCAATTTATTTTTAGGCAAAAACAAAATATTGAAATGTGTTGAAAACAACTGACTAGAAATTCGCAAGAGGAAACAATTGTTTATGCAATTTTTTCGTACTTTTTGTTGTTGTTTAGCGTTACTCAGCGGCAAACCGATCGCTGCAGATTGGCGAACATAAATATAGACCCAGAGACGAGAATCGAACTTATTTGTTTGGGAAACATTTCTATACCTAGAAATACCTACATCAATTATGCGGAATATATGGGTTTTTTGAAAAATAAAAGTTTAAACTTTTTGCAAATATTTTTGTTAAACAAAGATGGAATTCAAGTCGATTCGATGCGGTCATGTCCTATCAAAACCTGTTGTGAATTTCAATTTCGTTTCAAATTTGCAAAATCCGAAAGATTTGCTTGTTATTCAAAATGCGACAAATTGACGTAATATTTTTCAACTTACGCAACAATTTCATTGACTCAATTTCGATGGGAATTAGAAGAACAACAACACTCCAGTAGCTGCTCCTCTTTATAACACTTCAAACTGTTTGTTGTGTGGTCGTTCGGTCTGTTATCATTAGAATTACAGAGGCTATTTATAGCATCAACCTCTGAGGTTGCTCGACCTGCCAAGTGTATCTATCCACTTAACATTTTACAGCCGACAGAGGTTCACATTAGTGGCAGCACTTCGTAAACAAAAACTGTGCCATAAAATTTACATGAACACCGAGATTTTATTGTTTTTGCTTTTCGGGGGTCGGCCAGCTGTTATACACACCACTCGCATTGTTTACTTACCAATTAATTCATGTGTTCTCTGTTATTTAATGGGTTTAAGTGCTTGTTTTTATGGGCTAATACATGGAAGTTTGTGTTTCAAGTGCTGGGAATTTCAAATAGATTGTCTGTAAAGTAAATCTTATTGCCAATGCTCGCTAACAGCGATTGTCACAACATTAACAGTCGACGGTGTTTTTTTTCTGATGCGCAAATTCGAAAATAATAATCCCTCCTTATGCACATTAGACGGTGCGACCTTAAAAGTAAATGTTATTAGATTTAAATTGAAATATGTCTATGCATAACTAATATGTATGACCCAGTGACGGTGACTTTACACATGAGGTAAGGTCAACTTCTAACAAACAGAAAGACAGAGATGAATGCAGTCACCAAAGCGTGACGTCATTAGTCTCTCACTCGCCGCTCGCTATTTACTTCGGAAACTTGTTTGTCCCAGTGATAAACACACAAGCCGCGATTATGTAAGCTCGAAAATAAACATTTGTTTTGGATTTCTGTTGGTGTCCAATGATGATGATGATCACTTTCATGAATGACTTTCATTAAACTGCGTGTGCTTGTAAAGCTGACCCATATTTTCCCATTGGCTGAAACTGAAACTTTTATAATTGTTTTATGAGTAAAACCATTCAGGAGCTTGGTTCTACCTTAATGTCTGTAATTGGTATTTTCTCACGCTTATGATGTCACACACACACATACGAGACGTAAGGGAAGGAACAACAATAATAGTGTAAAGCGCAATAAGAAGTAAAAAGTATAAAGTGCTTAAATGTCATACAAGCACACACACAATGAGGAAAACAGAAGAGAGAGAGATAGGAAAAAGAGCGAGAGTGAGCCGCGTGAGCATGAATGATTTACGACAGTGAGAGTGAATGAATGCAAGTGAGAGAGCGTTACAGTAACAGTTATAATTTAAATTTTTAAACTTAACCATCCAATATAAAAGAGCTTTGCAGCGTAACGGCATTTAAGCGAGCTACAATATAAATTATGCAACGCTTTAAAAATTCATTAAACAGATTAGAATGAGTTGCGATAATATAATTTAATGAAAGTGTTTTTCAAAATGTAGTTCAATAAATTCAAGCTGTATTTATTATTCTACTATTGAAACCCGTTTGCACTTATAACAATTCATTAACTGTTTAAACTGGTTAAATTAACGTTGCTTCATGCACGCTTAAGTACTACCCCCTTTAAAAGCCGGCAACGACGCCTCTGCTGTGATAACACAAACTGTTGTTGGTTCAAAGGTAGTAAGTGCTGCCGGAGTGAGAAAACATACATCGCAATGCGTAAATAACATAATAGCCCACGCTCTCTCTCTCGCTCGCTCTCCGACTCTCATTTATCTCTCTCTCAAATGCCGTTCTCCCGTTCTCTCGCTCTCTCTCTCTCTGGCGCGCTCTCAGGCAACTTGAGCTTTACTACGATTACTATACAGTCCAGCACTCTGCTGGGCTGCTGCTTCTACTGCTTCTGCTGCTGCTGCTGCTTTGGGTCTCTGGACAAGGCGTAGCACATTGACGAATCAGTATCGAACCGGCTTTCTACAACTGCGGATTGGAATCGGAATCAAAAATGAATGACTCAAAGCTCGGCTAAAATGTGATTATATCTGCCTGCCCAAAAGGCATGCCATATGAGAAACAAAAATTATAGTATTCTACGTGTGTGTATGTGTGTTTGGAGTGGAATCTTGAATTTTTTGCCCACAACAAAAACTAATTAGAATTTGTCCAAGGTCTATATTTTGGGCATACGAATAAAATACGTGTTTTTTCCACCCAAAAAAAAAAAGAATTAAGAAGTGCGAAGTGCGACTCGAAACTCGTTGTCGTTGTGTATATAAGAGTGGTATTATATTGTGGCATATTAAAGACCGAAAAATCTAAAATCCAAAAAAGCTCTACCCTTGCACCGGTGATTAAAATTTTTTGGGAAATTGTGTGTGTGCGTGTTGTGTGGGTTTTTAGTAAATTAAAGTTGAGTTACGAGCAAAGCGGCCAGCAAAAGTGAAGGCCGCTTGAGGGTTGTTCTCCAGAGGCAGAGGCAGCCCCAAAAAAAGAGCGAATAAAAACTCCACCCGTGGTTAGCGTCATCAACGATTTTATGTGTTGTTGTCGTGTGCGTGAGAAAAATCAATTTTGCATTTAAACTGCCATATAGACGGAATCGGAATCAGGACAAAAGGACAAGGCTGGTTGTTTGTGAGTGGATAACCGATGACATTTTGGCCGCAAGAGAAGCGTATTAGAAAACCGATGCTATCATGGCTGATAGCACAGAACCAGGCAGGCATAAGGATCCAACCATAGATAATGCCGGCGCTGATGGAATTCAAGGAGCCGCTGCTGAAGCTGCTGCCGCTGTCGGCACTGACGTGCCCCCAATACCAGCTGTTCGACGTCGCCATGCGCATGCGCAGAAAACCATTGAGCGCGTCGAGGAAACAGGACAAGAATGCAAACAGCTGGAGACATCGACGGTGACGCGTACATACATGAAGACCATTACCACGTCACTGACCACCTCCAGCGATAACAACAGTAGCAGCATCCATGTCGAGGCACCGCCGCAACGTTTGCGCCAAAAGGTGGCACAATACGAGAAGGTTTGGTCCACCGATGGCGCTGGCAAACGTCCGGCCGAACAGGGTGCGGATGAATTGCGTCAGGAGCAGCAGGCCGATGATTACGATGAGGAGAATCCCTTCGATATCGATGTGCATGAGATTGAGCGGCGATTGCGCGAGGAGCGACAACGCGGCTTGGCCGAGGCAGAGGCAGCTAAGCTGGCCTTTCAGCAGGTCCATTTGCGGCACACGCCGCAATCGGCGCCACGTCGCGTTGAGGTGACCAGCGAACAGACGCCGAGTCCGTTCAATGTGACCCTGAAGACCACCAGCAAGTTGAGTCCTGGCGTCGAGTTGAGCAATGTGGAGGATCAGCTGTCGCCGTTCAATGTGACGTTGCGCACCACACGACGCACCACCACGGTGAAGCACAATCAGAGCCGTCAAACGGAACTGGAACGCTTCCTCGATGGTGAGCGTTTGGTGCGCGAGGTGCCAGCTGCCGATGGCGTGCGTACGATAATCACCTCATCGATGACTAGGGATGGCGGCTATACCGAGGAAAAGATTTATCGCCATGGCGAGGGTTACGTGTCGCCGCGAGATTCGCCCTCGTGGTCGCGCTCCAGCGTGTCGAGTGAACGTTCGAGTGTCACGTCGCCGCATAGCGTTGATATGACCGCAGGTGGGAGACGCATACTCATTAAGCTCGAGGATGAATCGATGGAGAGACGCGAAATGAGCGAAACAACGAGGTGTGAACACGAGCAGCAACACGATGAAACTGATGGCTCGGTGCGAGCACGCATTAGGCAGTTTGGTGGGCAGGACGAGGATGCTATGGCAACGGTAACGGGTAACATTGACATTACCGTGGGTAGCAACCCCCGCAGGCGGCGTTTGTACCAACAAACAACACTGCAAGTGGGTGGCAACGAGACACAGCCACAACAACAGTCACTGAAGGAGGAACAGGAACAGCAAGAGCAACAGCAACAACAACAACGACCACCACGTCCAAGCGAACTGTCATGGCAAACAACGGGTAAATCAACAACAACAAAGACAATGCTTACATCCACGCCGATTGGCACGAAGGAGCAACCGCAAACAGCAACGCCGGACGCCGAAGTGTTTAGTCCAGCTGCAACGTGCCAATTGCGCGGTTCTTCAGCGGAAGAATCCCGGAAAATTGTAAGCCACAAGAAAACGATAACCACCAGCAGCAGCAGCACAACGACAAAATCGTCCTCTACGTCCTCCTCGTCTACGTCGCGTAAATCCGTCGGTTTCCCATCCGCTTCGAACGTTGGCGGTGATATCTCGTTTACGGCAACGCAAATACGCATCGTTGACGATTCCGCGGACGCGACGGACGTCATCGATAACGATTCCGATACGGAAGGTGTGCCGGCTAGTAGTCTTGTGATTGTATCGACACCAACGCGGGAGCGTTCCACAACACCCACAACATCGCCTTGTACGCCGCACGCATTAAGCGGCATTGGCACTTTTAGCAAGAGTCTGCGCCAGGATTATCAGACTCAAGCAACACAAAGTGGCCAAAAGGGCAACGAACATCACGACCACGAATACCAGGAATTCCAATCCACAATGGCTTCGATCAATTTCCAACGAAGCAATTCCCAGTACGACAGCCACATCAAGGAGAAACGAGGTAAACATCAACAGCACCTAAACATCGACTATCGACTACACATAGAACCTTGACTAGAATCGAGTTTCTCTATCGTGTGTAATCGATCATCTTGCGTCAAATGCTGTCTCCATATGTCCCTCGACTTGCTTGATTAGCTTTCGATTTGCTTCCCTTCAATCTTGCGTCGTCATATCATATCAATTGTTGCTTGCCTCTCTTATCGCAGTTATATAATAATAATCCATTTGCGAAATTCTGTTTTGGTTTTTTTTCTTTTGTTGCTTTTTTGCACCAAATTGTTTTGGCAACTGATAAGGCTTGCACAATGAATTAGCTCGACAAGAGATTGTTATGATGGGTAGTATCACATGAGACGAAAGCTGACTATATAAATTTGTCATGTATGCAGCTCTTCACATGCGAATTAATAAAGCTATCTCAAGTCTAGATCTGATATGACGCTTTAAAGGTGAAACCTTGAGACTTTGGCTGTGAAAAAGCGTGAATAGAATATTTTAAACTGGGTAAAACAGAGAATCACTGGGTAAGACTAGTTGAAATATGATTTCTTAACACTTTTCAAGAAGTTGGACCATATAATAAGACTAAGATTTAGATTGGTAAAGATTATCTCTTTACTATTATCTCTTTACATTAGTATTTTAATAAAATTAAAGTATTGGACTGGAGGAAAGTACTTTTATTCACAATCTTGATTTCATTCTTATATTTGAAAATATTAAGTTTAAATTTATAAATTCTCTAAACAATATACAATGAAAATGTCAACTTAAATTTGAAAATATTAAGTTGAAATATATAAATTCTCTAAACTATATTCAATAAAAAATTGTCTAATAGCGATCTCTTCATTTCTACAATTTATATGGCAATATATTTTGTTTTTGACAGTTTGAAGGCTATAAATTGAAATTGTAATCTAGAATGAATTCTCATTTACAATTGATTACTAATATTCTAAATGATCTGTAGACATAGAAATACTTTGTATGTAGAATTCCCAGCTGTTATCAAGAAGCTTCTGCCCTTCTGCTTAGAATCGAGTGACATTTTTGTGGTTTGGTCAATGAATGTCAAGGTCAATACTGGCGGCACCTTGCGGTTTGGGGTCAGTCGCAGTCTCGGTGTGTGTTTGTTTTTCTTTTCAGCTTGCTGTAAATTAATTATTGCAAAACGATCGATAAATTTGTGCCCAAAATGACATCATTGACTGGCTGCTCCGGCTCCGGCTCAGGCTTTGACTTCAACTTGTTTAGCAGTCAACTACCCGTTGTGTTTGCTGTTTGTTGATGTTGTTGTTGTTGTTGTTGTTAAATATAAGTCGCCTCGCGCTGAACTTTTACTTGGCAATTTATATTATTTATATATGCGCACAGTGCGTTTGTTATGTATTTACCCACAACTGTTGGCAAGCAGCTTTGGCGGCGCTGTTACCTCTTTTTTGTTTGCCGCTTGCCTTGTATTTTATTGGCAGCCAAAAGCACTCGAAGCAACCACCCAAAAGAGCGTGACGGTTGCGGGTAGTGCATAGCAGGATGGGGAACGGAGAGAGAGAGAGAGAGTGAGAGAGAGAGCGACAGCGATAGAGGGGAAAAGGAGGGATGGTTGAATGACGTCTGCATCTTATTTGAATGTTTGGCAAAGTTTTGGGCTCTTGGGTCTCTGTTATGTGACCTCCTCGGCGGTTATTATGTTAAATACAACAAGCAATTAAGTGTCTGATTGTCTCACTCACTGTCTGCCTCTGTCCCTCTCAATGTCTCAATGTAGTCTGCACTCGATACCCGTGATACTCGTTCAGATACAAATGTATCTATATCTGTATGATTAGGTTCTGACATTCATGAGCGTATCTATTAATATCAGCCATCAAGATACTTATGCTTATGCCACAGCCACTTTTTTGTGTTCTAGTTTTTCGCGGGGTCGTTTTGTTATTTATGCAATTGATTTTGCTACTTTGAATCGATTGAAGGACAGCTGTCAGTCATATATATTAAGCTGACAATTAATACAAATTTAATTGGGCTTAGCATGACTTGCAAAGATTGTAGATAAAATATTTTTTTCTGTTTAGTGAATGTCCTAAAATAAATTAGAATTCATAAAATGACATTATTTTTTTTATTTACTTATTATCATGTTTACAGGGTGTCTTCTCTTCGGCTATCTTTATATTTCCAATCATTTAGCACTCAATTTAATGTGACAATTTGTTTATTACTTCTGCCTATGTTTATACCCTGTACTTTTTGTTTGACCTTCTTCCTCTTCAATGCTTTGGCGATGCGCGTTGTTAATATCAACAGAATATCCTGCCAATATGTTTATATTGCGTGATTTGGCCACTTTTTCAATTCGTTTCTTTTTCGCTGCCATAAATTTACTTAGA
Source organism: Drosophila sulfurigaster albostrigata (assembly GCF_023558435.1). Taxonomy (NCBI): domain Eukaryota; kingdom Metazoa; phylum Arthropoda; class Insecta; order Diptera; family Drosophilidae; genus Drosophila; species Drosophila sulfurigaster. The sequence continues at coordinate 18,996,560 of NC_084881.1, forward strand.
AATGTATTTATTTTGTACGAGCCTCGCGAGCTGAGTGATTGAGTGTTGTAGGCCAGATATTGGGTACGATATCGTTCGTGTGGTGGTACATGAGCTGAGCGACTCTTAACAAATTTATAAACTGAAACGTCATGGCATGTCAAATGTATGCTAATTGACATGACTCGTCCCGTCGATAGGCTAACATAGCTATTGAATAGAGTACACACAGAGTAGCATGAAAATGTAGGCAGGGTGTATAGAAACTACAAGTATTGATTAGTTTCTGGTTGCCTGGTTGCCTTTTTGATTGGGTTGATTTTTGCCTTTGACTTTCTTTCGACAAGTGCAGATTGTGCGGCCATTTCACAGGTCAATTAACAGAGTCTGATGAAGAGCGCCGCAGACTAATGCAATTTTAATTGTTAATCAGTTTTGCAAATTGACCGAAATTGCTGTGCCACATTTCAATGCCACGAAACTTTCGTCATTTGAATATTCATGTGATTTTCTGTGTGTTGTGAGAGAGGGGAGAGATATTTGATGCCATACTCAATGCTGCTGCTGCTACAATGAAAATGAAAACAAAATAAACAAACACACACGAACAACATTTGGAATAACAACAATACGAGACGACGACGTTATCTATCGCTAAAAATCTATCTGTCAAAAGTCCAGAGAATAGATCAGCAAAGCAGCCCCCAAGCCGTACAACTGTCTGACTGTCAGTCTATCTGTCCGATGTGAGATCATCGTTGAATAATTTATGGTGCTGTTGTTGGTGTATCTGTTGCTGTTGTTGGCTGTCAGTATCAATATTTATTGTCTATACGACTTTAGCGGCTTTTAATTGATGCCTAAAATGTGGTTACGACAACTTGAGCGAAGTTGGCGCCCCACAATGCGATTTGTTATTGAATTGAATTGGAAATTCGAACTGCGATTTGTAAAATTAGAAGTGAAACAAGTTTATCCAGACGACGAAACATTCAAGTGCACTTCTGCCACAACTTGTGGCAAATACTTAACCCATAAAGCGTTAGTATGGGTGCAAAAACAAAGAGTCTTTGCTTCACCCACATGAAAGACGACAGCTGTTGCGCATGTGGCAATTGAAACTTCTATGGGGAATCTTCATCCATCTTTCATCTCACTGTGGGCGCAGTCTTTAGAATTCTTTTTATGGTCAGTTATGATTCTTTTTTGTCTTTTGTGGTTTTTGCTTTTTTGGCCAACCACCAAAGAACAACAATTAACAAATGTGGAAGACCCAAACAATTTTTCAGTTCGAGTGCCTTAATCATTTATTTGCGTTTCGCTATCAATATCTACAGTAAATGTTATTAATAGCAAAAACAAATAAACTTAAATGCCTTTTATTATTTAGCATACCAGCAGCAGTTATTTATGTATATTTTAAAACCATGACGTAATATACAAAAGGTAGCCAAGTATTTAACCAGCTATCTATCTATTTACATACGATATATTCAAGTTGTTGCGAGATACTTACACTTTATGACATGTTGCGGGTGTGTGTGAAAACCTGTGCAACGCACTGAAGCGTCAAATATGCCATATACGATTATATTCCCATTTGTATCTTGCCACATACTTTCGATCTCGCTTGTCACCTGCGGGCAATGCAACAGGTGCTACACTTAGGACACACCTCAATGAACTCATTGCAGCGATATCTTTTTAACGCATTTAAATTGTTAATCAATAGAAATAAGTGTTTACAGAGACATTTTTGTTGCCCACTCTACTTATATAAACGCTAAACGACATCATCTTCGTAGGCATACTTAATAAACACGTGATTTAGAATTTCAACAATGGAAATGTAGAAAAATGTGTGACTCGAGTCAAGGTTAACACAATAAAGTTGTTTTATAATTTGTCACAATAAATGTTCATAGCTAAATTCATGTTTTGCACAACAAAAGATACTTTTCCAATAAGTTTTTCGTTTTGAGTTCGTTTCCGGCTGGCAAAAACTTTGTGAACTTCGTCGTGTAATTCTCAACTTATAGGTCAAAGTAAATAGCGAATTGTGGAAGCAGTCAATCGATGCTAATAACATGTTACCTATTGTTACACGGTCTAAGCTTATGATTCTCAAATGGTTTAAAGACGCCAGTTTACAAGCGTTGATAAATGGTAAAATAATAGCACAACTTCCATAAGTTTTTACGCTGTTTTGAGAGACTTTCAACGGTTTTTTTTTAAAGAGATTCGCAGCGGAGTTTATATTGGCAACTTTTCTTTTAATTCATCTTTCGCACATACTTTAAAAGCCATTTGATTTCATTGTTACGCACTCGACAGCAATAAGTACTTGGCACATTTCGTTTTTAAGCAAATAAACAATTTATTTATACTACTATTGCGGAAATGTTACATACTCACGCATACGAAACATTTCCGTTGTGTCTGCAGCATATGGTTAATATCTTGCCCATATACGAGTCATCAATACACAATATACTACACATTCAACTCGATGCCCCCTGTTCGACCCCATGGGTTACGCCTCTTTCCAGATAGAGCTACATTTTGTGTGTTGTTCGACTGCGTTTTTGTTTATGCAAATGAGACGCAGAACATTCTTTTTACTTCACTGTTTTTGGGTCTTAGGGGGAAAATCCAAACAAATAAATAAACTATTTTTACAGTACATTTCTCTATGTTTTGCTGTGTAATATCTCTTCTATTTCCGTATGTGCAACTAGGCCAAGCCAGACATTGAGGAGACAGCGACTCACAGCTTTCAATGATTTTACTATTTTACTTCCATAAGTGAATCTATAAACTTTACAGTTGTTTAACTGCTTTTCATAATTTCAAATAAAAAAAGGCATTTTTGCGCTCAATAAAATTGTAAACTGAAATTGCGTTGAATGCAATTGAAGTGTTTTTGGGTTTTGCTCGTTAGAGAACGAATATAATAATCAGCTGCCGCATCATTATAATTATCATCATTAACTTACTGACTGACTGAACCATTCACAACAACCAACACAACAAAAACCGTATATAAAACTGTTGTTAACATTTTGCTTCTTTCTTTTCGCCTGTTTATAATTTATGTTTGTTTGGTCTTTAGCTCTGCCTCGAGGGTTTTTCGTTTTATTTATTATTGTGTTGGACTCTGTTCCCAGCTGCTTGCTTTTTTGGCCATCATTATTGAAATTGAAATTTTTTGTAGGTAACCAAAGTCATTCAACCTAAACGCTTGCCCACTCGTAGTACTATGTCTATGTATAGTATTGCTTATATGGGGTCTGACCCGGTTCGCTGTCTTAATTGTTCTCTACAATTTCTCTGCGCTTTGTGTATGGCTGAAATTCTAGAATTTCTATGCTTTTACTTTTCATGTTGTGAATCTTGAAAGTTTTGCTCAAAGGTTAATTAATGGATCAGCCAAAAAATCGGAAAATGCTGCTATTGAAACTCGTATATTGTTCATTATTAATGAAAGCTCTTTTGTAGTCAAACTTTTTTTTTAGAATAATCGATACATCATTAAAATATTTTTGTATTTTTTTTATTGCTGTGTTTGCAGTCACGTCTCGTCGCTATTATTTTTGACTACTTTAAACACAACGTTTATTTCGACCTTATTTAGTTTGTACATATGTATGTGGCCTTATCTGAATACCATTTTTCAAGTGCATTCTACCGCTTATCTCTAGAACAATTAGCGAAAGTATTTGTTGATTATCAACACTTATAATGTGTACACTTTTTATGGTTTGGTTGGAAACTTATCAACACCTTTGTGTATGTCGTATACATCTATTTTTGTAACAACACACAAATTAAACATAGCTTCTATAATATGTATAAACAAAAACGTCAACTAGTTTTCAAATTCAAAAAAAGAAAAACCTGTAAATACCAAAAACAGCAGTTAGCTTTATTTAATTTATTCCCGTTGCGTCGGATGTTACTTTGACAAATCTGGTTTCATTAATTTGCAAGACGAGTAGGCAATAGCCAAAAGTTTCTGTTTGATTAAACAACTTTATAACAAACTTGATTGAATATTGCCGACAACCATACAAAAAAGTAAAGCTTGAACAGTTTTTGATAAACGTTTGACTGGAGGCTAAAATGCAAGCGTTAAATTTATTTCGTTGAAGAATAATATTTTACTAAATTATCTGATTTCCTTCTGGATTATGTTGGCACGTTTGAAATAATCTTACAAATTAGCATGCACAAAATTTATGATACTGTTTATATAAGCTGAAAATTTAATTACAAACGGATAAGAAATACCGATTTAAGAGGAAGTAGTATATATCAAATGATAATAAGGTATATATGTACATAGGTCCATTTGGTTGGCAACAGCGCACAAGTTCGTTTTGGTTGATTTAATTAAATAAACATTAAGAAAAACACCTTAAGCACATTAACAACGTATTTATTTATTGTGGGGCTTAATTCACAACATATTTACAAACCATTAGAAGGCTTTTAAATTGTCACATAAGAAAACTACATAAATTCTCGGACGTTTTTGATGTTTTACCCAGCGCCAAGTTCATTTTTATTGCCAGAAGATTTTCTTCAAAAATTTTATGCATTCATTTCTAAAAATTTCTAATACAATTCAAAATGTATTTTTGCCTTATTCTGTTTTGCAAATTGCTCGACCTTGAACTAATTTCTATTTTAATAATCTTTTGTCAAATTTCGGGCTGAAAATTGCGTCACACAAAGCAAAGAAAATTGAAACATTTCTCGAAAATTGCCAAGACATAAAAACAGATTGAGTTTTATTTACAATTATATTGTCGACTAATCGAATGTCGAGTGCTTGTAAATTGCGCCAACAATTAGCTTGAATTCTGTCAGAATTTTGTGACATTATTTATTTTGTGTAACACGCTTTCCACGCATTCTTCTTTGAATTTTCCAACTATAAAAATTTTCCATTTGAAATGTGAAAAATTTTGGTATTTATGGCGGGCAAATCTATTTTGAATTCATATTATAGGCATGCTTTTGGCTCGTTGCCAGTTCAAATAGACCACGCATTGTGCCATCTCTTCTTTGTCCATCGCGGAGTCAAAGGGGGTAATTAGACAGCTGCCGCTTTATGACAGGCCGAGAATCCATTCAATACTCTGGCTGCATTCACTCTGTTGAGCTATATGGTAATGAATCACAGCCGAGATTCGTTTGGTCTTTCTTTAATTTTCATAATTATTTACAAAATAAAAATTGTTGAATTTGTTTAACGTATTGTTTATTATTTTTATTTTCTACCGAAATGGAGGTAATCAAAATGAAATGAAGTAAATATTTATGTTCAACAATTGACGTAAAGCAAAGATGAATGTGTTTTGTTTTTTGATTGCTAAAAAGAATGTTTAAAACATTTCTCAACTTTGAATTATGCTCTTTAAACTTAAGATAAGATACAAGATACAATGGCAAGTGCAGATTGGCGAACATGATGTCATTGTGTTAATTTCATTTAATGCCCCACAAAAAAAAAACTGATAATTCAATTAATGCAAACATTAGATACATGTGTCGGCAGCTTTTGCAGGTGAAAAATACTCGTACATCGTTTCATGTATCTGTGCTTACTGGGAAGTGTATCTTATCGTTGTGCTGCCTTTAGCAGGTATCTCTCTTGCCTTGTGTATCTTTTGCAGCGTCATGTATGCGTTCGCCTTTTATGCCACCGTCCCGACAATCTTATAGCTTGTCTTACATTTAATTACAATTACACGAAAAAGAAAAAACCGTATTTCCAACATTTTCTCATGTTTTCCTTTCGTTTTCCCTCTCTTTTTCTCTTTACAGAGGAGCAAGAACGTGTGCAGAAGAAGACATTCACTAATTGGATTAATTCATACCTATCGAAGGTGAGTTATTTGTTGTTTTGCGATTCCTTCAATGCCAGCTATCGATGGGGTTTAATCGATTCTTCGCAGCTAAAAATTTATATCTTGATTGTATGTGACTTTGAAATTTGCATATTGATTTGCATTCTTTTCGTAAGCGAAATAGAAAAAACGTGCAAGGAGATTCGTTGCGTTTCAAATTTTAATTTTCAATTCATTTAATTTACGTAAAACATAACATTCAATTAAATTAGATATACAGTTGACTTACGGCTCTGCAAAATGCAATTGACGATTTGCAACTTGACAGGCATCACTTTAAATTATAGCTGACAAATAACTGTCTTCTAGCCCCACTTTCACATTGGCTGTATCCTTTCTAATTTAAGCGCCTCCAACAGCAACAGTTTTCAACTTTTTTTTTGGTCTATACATTCACTTTAATAATTGCAACACACTCCAGTTGACGAGCAATTTACTGAAAATGCACATCTTGTTTGGTATCAGAGATGGATTGATGTTAGACTCATTTTGGAAATGATTGATATATAGTACATACTTCCATAAATGTTCCGATGGCCTTGTAAATGATTTCATGATTATTTGGAAAAAGTATACCCATTATAAAAATAGTAAAAATTAAAAAATGACTGGAATTTAAATTCAATAATTAAATGCTTAAAGCAATAATTTAGTATCCTTATAGAAATAGAAATAAATTTCTTCATTTCGGTGAAAACTTTGTGTAATATATACGGAATGAATATAGGTTAAATATTTAAAGTCAACGAAATAATAAATTAATTTTGTTTGATGTACGATAAATTAAAGGGTTGATGTTGTAATACACAAAACGTGTCAATTAAAATAATTTACAATTATTAAGTCAGTCATTGTTTAATGCTGAACAAACAACAGGTCGCAAAGATAATACATCTCCCGAAAGGGGATACAAAAAAAAATCACACCCATAAAACTCGAGTCATCATGCTTATGACAGCCTTGCAGGGGGGGATATAGACAATATAATACTGACTCGATGATCCGCATGAAAAAATGTTGGCATCCAGCAGGCGTGTGCGATGGCGGGGCTATTGTTATTGTTGTTATTGCTGTTATTCATGTTGGGCAGAGCGTATAAATTAGTTAATAAATTTTAATCAAATTCTGCGCACAATAACAGCGCACAGCGCGAGTATTCGGGTCACCGCAATGTGAATGAATGAATGAATGATTGAGTGAACCGAATGACATAACTGGCTCACCTTGAACTGAAAAATAGTTTATATGAGAGCTGGAAGAAGTACCCAAAATAAAAATTGAATGTATCTTTAGGGAAAGACGTGTCCAGTATCTGTGAGATACATCGATATGCCTCGAGGCATATAGACGGCGTAAATTGACAGCTCTAACAAATGCTCAATAAGCAAATACAAATTAAATAAATTACTTTTGATTAGCATGTTGTCCCGGCAACATTCTAGTACCTAGTGCCCACAATTTTGTGTTTGTTGCCTTTCTCGCCAAATGCGAAATGTGCTAATGAAATGGCTGTTGTGCAATTGCAACATTCAACAAATAGCCGATTCATTGTGAGTCATTTTACATATTGCATAACGGTCTATTAACATACATAACAGCACAACAGACATCATTGCAACTGAAATATGGCTTCAATCAACGATCTTATGACCTGCCCACGCCTTGAAAGACTCTTTGCACAACGAACTCAGCCTGTATGTATCTGTATCTGCAACTGCAACTCCTTTTTTTATTGCCAGTCACTTTGTCAGTCAGTTGTGGAGAGATGTAGATGGAGTTGGAGTTGGGGGTCTGGTTCTCAACGCATTGCATTGGCATTTTGAGCCTGTAGAACTGGTTTGTTTATGGCCAAGCAGCCGCCAGTCGACAGCAGTCAAGAGCCCAACAGCCAGGCAGCCATCCAGCCGGCCGGCCGGCAAAATTCGTACAAGAAATGCCGGCTCATGTCTGCAGATTGAAGTTGTATTAAAAGATAACACATTAGATACAAACAGTAACGAACACGGGCTGAAGCAACAGAGAGAAAAGTGCATTAAATCAACGTTCAAGGTAAAAGTAAGTCAGTGGGCGTATTGCGTGGGCTCCCCCTCCTTGTTTGTATGTGTGTGTGTGTGTAGGGGGGATTAATCGCAGCTGCAACGGGCCACACATGAAACGGAACTGCTTCGCTGTCATTAATGCAGCATTGTTTCAGTCTGACTTCGAGCACTCTTTTTTCTTTTATAGGCCAACGCATAGCTGGCTGATGAACTTGGCTAACAGCGGTTGCCATTTCCATTCCACGGCATGTGGAATTTCTCGCATTGCCGTATTCCATGCAGACTTCTTGGACGCCTTGGGTGCGCGTGCCCAGCAATTGTCTGCTGACTTGGAAGTTGAAGTTATTCTTAGAAATAACACAAACACACAAATACACACGCATGTTAGATAGACATTTTCAAAGTGTTTACGCAAAATGTGTCGGCCCTGCAGACGAGACTTTAGACCAGTGTTTGCTAACCGCCAATGGAATATTAAGTTGGAAGCTCTGCAGCAGACGGAACTTCATTTGAGTTAGAGATATTAGGCCTAGATGTTACCCTCGAAGGGATTTTAAAATAGATTTAAACGCTTTTGGAATTTGCTATGCTTAAAGGGTTAAAAATATCTTAGATGTCCTAAAGATTTCAGGTTCAGCGAAACATTTCTTGAATTCGAAATGTTTTCAACACTTTTTTTTGTTGCCATAGAATCAACTTGTTTAACAAGTCCGCACTGGCATTCTTAACCCCATGATCAAGTAAAAGAATTTCCTTTCTTTTATGGTATCTATATAGAGTAAAGATTGAGAAACAACACTGCAAATTGTCCAATAAAAGAATACAAGAAATAAAAAGGCATTGCAAGACAAAAAGCTGTTAGAAAAGTTTGACACAATTGCCAGACAACACCATAAATTAAGTTGGTTCCTTTGGGTGTGTTAAAGGGGTGTGTCATCGTTGGTGGTAAAGAGGGGGAGGAAAGGCGACTAACAGGAAATGCCGAAATTGATTTCGCATTGTAAGTAGCATAGTTCTCGGAAGTTGCATTAACACAACTTTTGCGACTCGAAACAGACAGAAACAGAAACAGACACAGAAAACTTTACCGTCATTTGCATGTCCGCAACAGTTGAAGTCAAAGTTTTTCTTTTTTGTTGTACAAACTATTTGCCTTGCTTTTGGTCCCCGAGACTCACCCTGAGAAAAACCACTGGGAAAGCTCAATTAAATGCTACACTCAATTTTATAATGCCTGCTCGCGATGACTGCACTTATTTGCTTGGGTTTTGTCGGTGCCACTTCCGATGTTCGTCTACGAACTAATGACATTAACTTAAATCGCAATCTTTTGCGGTAAAGTCAACCCAAATGCCAGCGCGTGTCATTGGCCAATTTGTCGGGGCAAATGACTGGAAGGCAAACTAAACAAATTATCGCATAGTGAAACGATTTAAACTATTTTAATTGATACTATTTATTTGTTGCGTTTCATGTTGCGTTTTCATCCCCAGCACACGCATTTTATGTGGTGGGTTTAATATGTTTGTGTAAAAGAGAAAATAGGGAGAAATTCGCACAAGTAAGGAAATTATTTCTTAAGAAAAGTTGTACAACACACTTTTTTTCTGCATTAATTGAGTAGATAGCTTAGCTAAATTTATCTGTAGTTTTGCATTCATATGTTATGTGAGACTTCGATTAATGAAACGCATTAATTAAATCGATTGAGTCGAATATGCAAGTATGTGTGAATAGTATGTATTCGTATACAAAATGCACAACGTGTGCAATTGGAAACTCACTTATACATATGCATATTTACATTATGCACATTCTTAATGGGCCCATAAAAATGCCGTTAAATACTGCAGCGAAAAGGTACTTCAAAGTCGCTGTCGATGTCTGGTCATTTGGCTTTATTGCTCATTAAATTACTTGGTAATACATCTCGTATTTGCGCGTATTTGCGGATCGATCTATGTACATACAAATGTATATATGTATATGTAAAACAATCTCTTTCTTTGGTCAGTTTGTATATTCGATGCAAAAAAAGCTATCAAATGTTTGTCGGTTCAAAAAATTAAATTGCCGTAGTAAATTAAGTTAATTATAGTTGAGTGTCTTTACATTTACTTTAGACTCACATAAACTAAGTTAAAAAAGAGTGTTTCTATGTTCAAATGATGTCAAGCACCGAACTTGTAAGCGATAACAGCAAATAAAATGTTTATTAAAATGTTATTTAGAAATTGTAAGATGGCCAAATCTCTTTCAATGAGTCATTCAACAAATAAGTCGTTACGTTAAATAGCAAATTCTTAGTGCACCAATTATATATAAATGATTATATAAAAGGGTCAAATATCGGAATTTCGGCTCTTCAGTTTATCATTTATTTCTTCATTACTTCTTTGGGACGAATTAGCATCTTAGCTTCTTTCAGGTCAATCGATGGGTGAAGCAAATACTTTTGATTTAAGTTACTGCATTAAAAAAAGAATAATTTAGTATATTCCATCAAAAAAAAATATTTGTAATACTTACCAATGATGACAACTGTTGTACCACCAGCCACTTTTGAACTCATCTGCACAATTGCCACCGCTAAAATCGTTATCGCGATCGAATGTTGAGAATTTCATGTTTTCGCCGATTCTCATCGCATCCTCAGATGTTCCATTCCATTTGCCTAGACTCAGTGTGTATCCATTGTCTTCATCAGATATTTTAAAGTCATCATAACGAGCATTGTAGATACTTCCATTCACAGCAACCAAATGTATATAAAGTTCGAAACGCTGCAAACTTGTGATACGATATATTTTCTCTAATCCTATGAAGAAATCGCTATCCAATGCACCGAATCCTTCGCGGTAGGTGCCCCAGTCTCTATTGAAATCCTCATTGCGCCCAACTCGTTGTTGTATCACAATCCATCCAGGTCCAGCTAACTGACTATCGCATAAAACATCGAAGAAATCTATCCCAGTGACATTGAGTTGATGAACTCCTGGATAATCTCCAAAAGGGATGCAAGTTGTGGGACTTAACTTATCAAGTTCAGAACGACATAATATATTTTCATAATCGCTCACTATTGTTTTCGAATGCCACTTTTCCAATTGAGAACTCAATTTTCTCTGCTCTTCTCTCATATTCTCTGATGCCTTATTTAATAAATTGATTTCAAAACGACACCACTGATTTTCAGTATCTTTTGATTTTAATTTAGTTTGCATCTCCTTTAATTGCAATTCAATTTTACTTGAAAACAAACTTGTTCTATTTTCATCTTTTTCAATTAACACAGAATCGAGTGTTTTTAATTTAATTTCACAAATTTCTAAGTCGGAAGATTTATTTGCTAATTCTGCTTCTAATTTGGCAATAACATTTTTTTGTGAATTAATCTCAGATTCTAGTTTATCGACTTTAATTTGAGACGACTGCAAATCGTTTTCCCCTTTCACAACTTTTCTTTTATACTCATTTAATAGAGCTGCCTCGTTCATGAATAGTTCATGAATTTCTACAATTTCACGATACTTTTCCATAAGATCAGAATTTAATTCAATTAAATTATTTTCCCTAATTTCCCTCTGTTCTAACTCATTTTTAACCAGTCTAAAATAATCTAGCATAGGTTTCACACTTTCATAGGTCTGACTGCAGCATTTTTCTGCCATTTGTCCATCGGATTCAATCGACTGATAAGAAAAAGATGTAAACATTCTTAGCACTCACTGTACTAAGCTGCTTCATGTAACTGTTCTCACCTCTTTGAAGGCAGCTGATGCCACCAAGAATATTTGAAGAATTATTAAAAAAAACAGTTGCGTTGATTTTTATTTTGCACATTTTGAATGTTTCGACTGATTGCAAGCATGAATAATTTGGAACTAAAAGTTGAATTCAAATCGAAAAATTCAGCTCTGTGTTGCTGTGTTGTTTTTGAACTTTCACGTGATCAACGGATGTGGGTTTAGCTCAAAAGGTCTTAGCGTGAGATAGTACATGATGAAAGTAAGAAGAGTCTCAATTTATGTCGCTCTCTCTCTCTATTTCTTATCGTCGCAAAAGTGACGTAAAATTTGGAGGCAAAAAAAAAAATATATAATATTTAAAATTTCATTCATCGAGTTTGCTCGATTATAAAATTGCCCTATAAATGTATTTAAAATTTACCTTTTTATTTTTATATGTATTAATGTTTGCTTTTACTATGTTTTTACTATGTGTTTCATAAATTGTTGACTCAGCTTCCACAAAAATATTACATTAAAATTGATGTGAATTATCACAAAAAAAAAGATAAAGTTTTCAAATCAACTTTCCATGACATCAACAATTGAATGAAAATTAAATTCAAAGTTGGAACCATGAATTATGTATATAAGTGCTCTTAGTTTGATCTGCAAAGTGCATTTAATTAACGTTCAAATAATAAATAAATATTATCAAAAGCAAGCGCAGCCACAAAATGTTTCACACAGTGTGCGTACATGTGAGTACAATATTGAAATATGGAAGGCACTCATTGTCCTTTGCCCTATCATCAGCAACATAATTGTTGTTGTTGTTGAGATTTGCTCATTGTTTTTGCATATATATGCCGAAGATTATATTTGGTATATTAATATAGAATGTATGTCATTAGAGTGCAAAATACAAGAATTGTTTGACTCGACTGTTGATGCTGATCAAGAATATATAATACATATATGTATATACATTATGACGTTTACATACAAATGTAATAATAATACCCTTCAACCCCATAAGTAGCGAGCATACAAATTTGACAGAGATTTATTAAAACAGCTTAGAACCCTTTAGCCTGTAACCTTGACATTTTCGAATTACTTAAAGGAAATTATTTAATCAAATTTTGTACTTAATTTCCTCACATTTAACTCGTTTAATTTATAACAATTTGTTTATTTTTATTTTATTTTAGCGTGTTCCACCGCTTCGCATTGATGATTTAATCAACGATTTACGCGATGGCACGAAACTGATTGCGTTGCTCGAAGTTTTGTCCGGCGAACGTTTGCCCGTGGAGAAGGGCCGCGTTCTCAGACGTCCACATTTCCTTAGCAATGCCAATACAGCTTTACAATTTTTAGCCAGCAAACGTATCAAATTGGTCAATATTAATCCCGCAGATCTGGTGGATGGGAGACCACCAGTTGTGTTGGGTCTGATATGGACGATCATATTGTACTTCCAGGTGAGTTGAGCTCTACGCTTAAGCTACAATTTGAAACCCCTTTTTTCACATAAATACCCACCGTATAGTGCACAGTTTGTGAGCAAATTGAAGCACATTAAAGAGAATCGTGAATTGGTTGCTAGATGTACACTTGTTTAAATGTCACCCAAGTTTAGACCACCAACTTTTGAAGCACCAAATAGCTATTCACAATTATGCCAATTATAAACATAATTAATCCTCTATCTATAACTTTACTTTATTTATATTTAATTCTTCTAAAAACCATAACAAATCAAAAACAAACACAAGCTTCGTAAAAAGAGGCGGAAAAACTTAGTTGTAGTTATAAATTATGCGCCACAGGTAGGTTAAAGTCGATGTAAACAAATTGTGTTGGTGTCGTTGTCATTCATTTTTACTTATGTATCCGTTAGTTAAACTCTTCAGTTGGTAGTCTCAATTATAAAGCACCCCAAAAATTATAATTTTCCCCATTTCAAATCAGTCTCCGATTGTGAAACTAATGCTTGAAACTATTCACAGATCGAGGAGAATAGCCGCAACCTAGAATATTTGGGTCATGGTATTGGCGGTTCGGTTAGCTCACTCGACAGTGTTGGCAATCATAAGGCTGGTGGTGATCTAAGGGCTGAGAAATGGAAGCAAGGTGCCAAGAAAACGCTACTCAATTGGGTAACAAACGCCTTGCCAAAGTAAGTATTCACGACACGCTAATTAAAATGATTTCTAATTGACTAATTTTACACAATTTGCAGAGACAGTGGTGTGGAGGTGAAAGATTTTGGCGCCAGCTGGAGAGATGGCGTCGCTTTCCTCGCACTTATTGATGCAATTAAAGCGAATCTGGTTAATTTAGCTGAGCTAAAGAAGACCAGCAATCGTCAGCGTTTGGAGACTGCTTTCGATGTGGCCGAAAGCAAATTGGGCATTGCCAAACTATTGGACGCTGAGGATGTGGACGTACCCAAACCGGATGAGAAAAGCATAATGACATATGTGGCACAATTTTTGCACAAGTATCCCGAACCAAAGGTTAGTTTGTACTATGTAATGTAATGTAATGTAATGTATTTGAATGATTTAAATACGAATTGAATTTTCATATTTTTTTTTAGGGTGCAACACGCGACGAGTCGCATGTGCAACAAGAAGTGAACGAATTGCGTCGTTTTCTGGTGGAGAAGACCACCGAATACGAACCAATGGTGATGATGAATTCATTTCCACGCGATTTTAGTGAATATCTATTGGCACGTTCTGAAGTCGATGCACATTTGCCTGCTTACAACCGTCTGAAGCAATTAACTGAGACTCAGAGCGGTTTTCTGCAGGTCTCACGTCAATCGTGGGATGAAATTAACGAGCTGTGGCAGCGCCTTCAATACCAGATGATGTACTGGCTCTGGCTATTGGACGCCGAGCTGCCCGGCGAATTCGGCATTGTGGGCAAATGGCTGGCCGAAGCCGAAAAACTGCTCATGGACAATGACATACCCAATGCTATGAATGAGGAGACAGCAGCTGTCATCAGTAGAAAGCTGGAGGAGCATAAGCTGTTCTTTGCCGATCTGCCACGAATTGTGGCCATGTTCGATAATGCCAAGCGCTCACCGCTGGCTCAACAAGTGCCGCTCGAGCAGCTGCGCAACATGGAACGACGCCTTCAAGAGGTCGCGCCCAAGGCGGCTGAACGTCGAATTCGCTTGAAATTCCTTGAGCACAAGTGCTGTCTGATTGCCTTCTTGAACCTAGTCGAGAACAAAATGCGCGGCTGGACTGGCAAATATGGACAAGAGGAGAAGGTTGCCCAGCAGCTGGAACAATACAAGAACTTTGTCTCACGCAACAAGATTTTCCAAGAGTTCCAGAAAGCCTTTGTCGACATGCAACAGGTGGTCGATGAATACAAGCGCGAAGGCAACGTGGCACGCAAGGATATCAACGAGATTGATCGCTTCATGTACGAGACCGAGGAGCGTTGGAAGCGTGTCTCCATGGAGCTCAAGTGCTGCCAGAACTCGCTCGAGGAGGTCGTCAACTGCTGGCGCAACTGGAATCAATTGGCGCCCAACTGTGAAGAGTGGCTGTTGCTCGCCGAGCAGAAGCTCAATCAAAGTGAGGACGATCGCCTGGAGTTCTTCCAAGACATTAGCGTGTGGAAGGATAAATTTGATGCGTTGGGTAATGCTGCAAGCTATCTGATTGCCTCCTGCGAGGAACCCATTGCCCAACAACTACGGCAACGTCATGGCGCGCTCGCCGAGCGCTTCGAACGTTTGTTTGCTAACACCAAGCAGTACATGCATGCCGGTGACATTATTCGCTCGCGTCAAGAGTACAAGTCGGGCATTGAGAAGCTCTCAAAGTGGCTGCGCGGTGCTGAGAGTGTACTGGATCAGCGCCAGGTGCTTGGCAACAGTGAGCAGATTCGTCGCTATGGCGAGCAGCTGCAGCAACTGGCCAGCGAAATCGATGATAACGAGGAGCTGTTCAAGACCATCAGTCGCACCTTCCAATCGCTGATACAGGACTTGTCGCGTGACGAGGTCGACAGGATGATGAAGCTGCTTAAGCAGGAGAAGGAATCGCTGGTGCGCATACGTGCTCAGCTGCCTGCCAAGCTGCACTTGTTCCATCAGCTGCAGATACAGCAGGAATCGCTTGAGGCCGGTCAAAAGGAGATCCATCAATGGCTGAGCGAAGCGGAACAACTGCTGGGCACACACAATTTGGCCGGTGGTCGCGAAGTGCTCAACGAGCAGCTGCACAAGCACAAGACCTACTTCTCAAGGACTGTCTATTATCGCTCCATGCTGGAGAGCAAGAACAAGGTGTTCCAGAATCTGCTGAACGCTGTGGCTGCCGATGATAAGATCGATACTGCACCAGCTGCTCAGCAAATGCAACAACTGAATGAGCGCTTCAATTATGTCATTCAGAATGCCGGCAAATGGGAGCAGCGATTGAACGATGCTGCCGGTGGTTGGAGCAACTTCAAGGATAACGAACGTGTCGTTACTGAATGGCTGACTCAAGCCGAATCCATGCTGGTGGAGAAGCACATTGAATCGAAGACAACAATTGAAACGCAAAAGTACTTCTTTGATCAAGTCAACGATCGTTGGATGAACGATCTGGTGCAGTCGGCACAGCAATTGCTCACGTCTTTGCCTGCCCAGGAGCAGCCAGCTGTGGTGCAGAGCGTGGAGCAGCTGCAAACACGCTGGAAGAATGTGCTTTCCCAAGCGCCATTGCATTTGCTGAAGCTTGACTTCCGTCTGGATGAGAATGTGTTCTATCAATCTCTTAAAGATGTCGAGAAGGAGCTTCAACTGGAGCAACAGGCACTCAATCGCAACGAGGATGTTGACTCCATTCTGCAGCGCAATCAACAATTCCTACTGCAACAGGATACCGTGCCGCGTTTGGAGCGTTGCCTGCAAAACATGCAACGTCTCGCACAGGCGCACAGGCAACATCAGCCCGGAGACATTAGCTTGGATCAGGCTTATGACAATGCCAAGGCTCAGTGGCAACAAATGTCCAACAAATTGGCTGATATGCGTCAGACTTTGCAACAAATCCCAGCACAATGGCAGGGTTATCATCTGAAGTTCAATGAGATGATCGACTGGATGAACAGCGTGGATCAAAGCCTCAAGAACATTGTGAACGAGGTGAACACGATGGAGGAGTTTGAAAAGGAGAAGGTTGTTTTCCAGGTGAGTTCAAATCGAGGGTCAAAAATAGCAATTTAAACTAACAATGCTTTGTCAAAATCCATTAATGCCTGCATGAAGCTGAGGGAACTTGTGGTAACTTAACAAATTTATTAAATAATTATAAATTATAGTAAAACATCTTATTAATAATGTTTTTCTTTTTATAACTATAGAAAATCTGCCAGGATGCAGATAACAAACGTGAGGACATGAAATGGCTTGTCAAAACATTGGATTCTCTGCTCAGCTATGCGACCGAAGATGAGGCCAATCTGGAGCAAAAGAAACTGGAAGATTTGATTGCACGCTACAAGAATCTGATACCCACAATTGAGATTACCATGGTCAAGACGGAAGTCTTCTCAAAATGCTATACATATCGTCGTGAGGTGCACGAAGTTGTTTGTCTGCTGACCAAGGTTAAGGATCAGACGGCCAACATTCCGGCCCCCGATAGCTTGGAGCGTGTCAATCGCCTCATCGAGGAGCAACAGTATGCCATCAATCAGCTCGATCATCAGCGGCCACACATCATGTCAATGCTACAACGTGGACGTGATCTAAGTAAGGATGTGCATGCTCCTGCCTTTGTCAACACCGAAGTTAAGAACCTGGAAACCGGCTGGAATCAAGCCTACACAGAGACCTCTGACAAGTTGCAGGCACTGAAGGGCACTCAAGCGGTATGGAGTGAGTTTGTCGATCAGAAGAACGACATCTTCTCCATGCTGCAGACCGCTGAGACTGAGTTGCGTGCTCTGACGCCACTCCAAACTGATCCCAAGAACGTTAGCCAGGATCTGAAGTCGAAGCGTGATCTGAATGTGCAACTGCAACAGGCATCGCACCAACTGCTGCCCAAGTTGCATGCTCTGAAGTCGGAATTGGCACCACTTGCTGCCGCCGACAAGCGTCCCATACTGGAGAAGGAGGTGACCGAGGTGGAGAAGATGTTCTTCAATACCATGGAGCATGTGAAGGATCGCGTTGGTTACTTGGAAGACTACAGTGCCAAGTGGAACAACTATAAGACACGTCTCGCTGAGCTGCAAGAATGGGCCAACAAAGTGGCGCCTAAGAACATTGAAGCCTTGCAGTCGGAGGATCTGACGCCCGAGGAGCGTGTTGTTAAAGTGCAATCCTTTAAACGTGTGCTGGGTGAGCGCATGAAGCAACTGGATTTATTGGCCGCTGATGCATCGGAGCTTGCACCGAAGGAGGGCAACGTTGCGGAGGCGAAGCGTCTGAAGGGTGAAATCTCCAAATTGCAGGAGGTGCTCAGTGCAATCAACCGCAATGTGGATCATCAGTCGCAGGCCGTGCAGGAGGATCTGGTCAATTGGCAGCAGTTCCAGGCTGGACTGCAACAGATCAAGCCCGCCGTGGAGCAGAGCGAAGTCAAGGTAAATAATATAGTTCCTAAGCCGATCACACTTGATGAAGCCGTTGCCATGCAACAAAATGCCAAACAATTTGAAACACAATGCCTGGAGCAATTGGACAAACTCCATGGTATTTCAAACATCAGTCATAAAATGTTATGCAAAACCAATGCCCCCGATGAGTTAGATGCCATGCACTCCCGTTGGACGGCAGTCCATGAAAATGCAAAACAGGCGAGCGCCAAGCTCGAAAAACTCGTCGCCAATTGGCAATCCTTTGATGCCGATACCGCCAAACTGGAGGATTGGATCAATCAGGGTGAACAGCAAATGGGTAAGCGCCCAACCGTACTTAATACGCCGCACATTGACAAACTGGAAAAAGAGCTGGTCAAGCTCAAGTCCTTCAACAATGAGATTTCGCAGCAGCAGGCCAAACTTGTGGCCCTTGGACAAAATGCCGATCAGATTAGTTTACATCTGGCACCAGAGGGTGCTGCCGCTGTCAAGGATCGCGTCAACTTGATGAAGGGCAAATTGCAGAAATTGTCGGAGGCCACACGTGGCAACATCAATGAAGTCTCCGATGCCATTATTTCTCGTCAAGATTTCAATGCCAAACTTGTGAACTTCTCCAATTGGATGGAGCAGTTGCGAAATCAAGTCACCCAGGTGGAGGAAATCAATCCGGAACGCGTGGAGACAAGTCTTCACGTCATTCATGCGTTGCTGCAAGAGCATGCCGACAAGAAGCCTAGCTTCAATGCTATATATGATGAGGTGAAGCAATTGGCTTTGGGCGCCACGCCTGAGGAGTCGAATGCTCTTAATGATGCCTACACTGCGTTGGTGGTCAACTATCAGAACCTCGAGTCGAATATGCTGCAAAAGAAGGCAGCACTCGAGAAGTGGACGGAGCTGTTGGGCTGGAAACATGACACTGAATCGCACTTGAATTACTTGAAGCATCAACTGGACAAGCCTGAGGGTCCTGCTGTCGAAGAACTGAAGAAGGTCGTCCAGGAGATTGATCATCTTGGACAAGGTCTCAGTTACTGGAAGGATCAGGCTAAGCAGATCGATGAGAATCCTGCCATACAATTGCGTGATGCGTTGTCGCGTCGCCCCTTGATTGCCACACAGATTGTTAACGATGTGGAGAACAAACTGGAGAATCTGAAGTTGCGTTCGCAGAATCAGCAACAGCAGCTCCAACAGATGACCGTGCGAAAGGACAAATTCCATGCCCTTGAACACAACTTTGGTCAGGCATTGGAGGAGAATCGTGCCAAGCTTGAGGAGAT
Source organism: Drosophila sulfurigaster albostrigata (assembly GCF_023558435.1). NCBI lineage: Eukaryota > Metazoa > Arthropoda > Insecta > Diptera > Drosophilidae > Drosophila > Drosophila sulfurigaster. The sequence continues at coordinate 19,016,122 of NC_084881.1, forward strand.
CCTCAAGCAACATCCCAATTTGCACAACATCGATCAGATCATTGCCGATTTGGTGGCGCTTAATGAGGCGCTTAAGTATCAAGCAGATTTAAAGGACCGCATTCACGACGAAGGTTCACTGCTGATGCGCGAGGATATTGCCAGCATGCCAGCCATACAGGAGAGTCTGCTCGTCTTGGACAAGAATTATGATTCACTCCAGAACGAGATCGCCGATCGCATACAGAAATACAACTTGATTAGTCAGGCATTGCGTGAGTATGCCGACTCCAAGGACAAGTTCTCCAAGGAGCTGAAAAAGGCCGAAGACCTGTTTAATGCCATACCCCAACAACCTGGCGATGAAACTGAACTCCATCAGGCCTCAGAGAAAACACGCAAGACCATGGAACAACTGCGCAAGTCCAAAATGAACCTGGATGAGCTCGATCGTCGTGGCAACAATGTTTGCAAGCTATTTACTGCCATTGGTGAAGCTGTGCCTCAGGAGGTGCCACAAGAAGTGGCCACTGCTAAGCAGCACTGGCAGGACTTACATGACAAGACCGCGAAAAATGCACATGTCTACGAAACAGAGGCAGTTATTTGGTCACAGATCGAAGATGCCAAGAAGGATCTGTTGCCTTGGCTGTCGGAGACGAACCAAGGACTTTGCGACGCGGCGGACAATTCAATTGAAATTGAATTTGGTCCAATGCGCTTGAGCAAATATCGTACTGAGCTGCCTTCTTACCAGGCTCTCAAGGACACCATCAAAGAGAAGACAAACGACCTGGTTAAGATTAACAACGGTGCCGAGATTCCGGCTTTGAGTGCTCTCAATCAGCTGCTGACCGAACAGTTTGCTGAGGTCAGCAATAATGCGGATCGTTTGAGCGCCGTCACAACCTCGTTCAATGATCAGGAGCAGGAACTAAGACGTCGCACCAAGGTTGCAGGCGAACAGGTTAGCAAGCTGCGTGAGCAGCTTATCAAATGCGATGATATGTCTGGCGATAACAATAAGATCATGGAACGTTTGCTGCAATGTCGTGCTCTGCGCGCTCAACTCGAGAACAGCGGCAATGAGATTGAGAATATCAAACAAAATGTGGATGAGCTACGTAATTTGTATCCAACATTTAATGAGTCCATTATACCCAAGGAGCTGAACAATGTGCAGAAGCGTTACGAGGGCGTAGACCAGTATGCCAAGAAAATCGAGAGTTCTCTACTGCAATTCCTCAAGAAGTTCCACGCCGACAAGGTGGGCATGCTGAAGCGTTTGATTGCCACGCAGCGTGAGAAGGTTGCATGGTGTCAGCCCGAATCGTCGAGTGATAAATATAACTTGGATGTGAAGAAATCCTCGTTACAGGAAGTCAGTAAGAGTATCGATGACTGCAAGGCGCGTCATGCGGAAACACTTAAATCTCTGGAGATGCTGAAGGCCGTCGAAACACCACAAAATCTCGCTGAGCTCACGAATGATGCACTGCTGATGGACAAGGAGATGCAAGCGTTGCAGGATAGCTTTAATCGCATCAAGGGCATACTCGATGAGAATGTGGATCTGTGGTCACAGTACGAACAGTCGAACGAACAAATCTCCAACTGGCTGCGTGATGTTGAAGGTCGTGTCAAAGCTGAGACCAGCAGCCAAGTGAATTTGCCAGAGGTGCCACAGAAACTACAAGAGTTGGCGGTGCTCCAGCAGGATGTGTTATCGCACGAGCCTATTATCAACAATTTGGAGCAGACATCTCAACAACTGATTGAAAAGAATCCCGAGGCTCGCATTGGACAATTTGTCACGCATCTTGTGCAGCGTTATCAAACCGTTGCCAAGAGTTTGGCAGGGCACATCGATAAAATACGTAGCGCGCAGCTGTCGAACGCCAACTTTGCCAAGGCATCGAAGGACTTTAATGAATGGTTCGGCGATGCAAAAATTGAATTCCAGGAATTGGCACGTATGGGTTCGCCTGGTTCCTCCTCAGCCACTGCTCAGCAGTTACAGACCATTAAGAACTATCTGAAGACTTTCGATAATGGTCAGCTCTTGCTTAACAATGCCGTTGATATTGGAGAGGCACTTTATCCTGTGGTTTCGCCTGAGAATCGTGAACGCATTCGTGCCGATCTGCGTCAAATGCGTGAAAAGTACGATTATCTGCGTGACGAGGCAAATGCTTTGATGCAACAGGTGGAAGGTGTGCTCATTCAGAAGACATCCATTGAGGAGAGTTACACACAGGTGTCGCACTATCTCAACGAGTCCAAGGCCAAGGTTACCGCTGGCGATGAACTCTATCCCACGTTGGCCACCAAGAAAGCTGCACTCCAGAACTACAAAACCCAATTACAGGAGATTACCTTGCACAAGAATGCTTTAAAGCAATTGCATGATAAGGCTGTCACTCTTTGCGACGATGAGTCGGAACGCAAGACTGATGAATCTATTCAGGAGTACAATACACTCTCGAAGAAGATCTCTGATCGCATTCAAACCGTCGGCAATCATGTGGTCAAGCACGAAGCCTACGATCAGGTGCTAGAGAAGGCACAGGATTGGTTGAACACCATCAAATCAGAGGCCATTGATATTCTGAACGAGACCACTTTCGAGAAGGAAGGCGCCGAAGAGAAACTGATTGTTGTGGAGAATCTATTGCAGCATAAGCCCGAGGGTGACTCCATTTTCGATACATGCCACAAGCTGTTGGAAACGGTGCTCACTCAGACCCACCCCAGCGGTCATCCAGCATTGCTGAAGGGTTTCGAGGAGCCCAAGAAGGCTTGGGAGGAATTCATGTCGCTGTGCCAGGATTCATTGGTTAAACTCAAGCAGCTCTGCTCGAAATGGGATGAGTTCGATTCGATCATTGAGGAGCTCGATAACTGGATGAAGAATGTCGAAGCTGTAGTTAAGAATCAGAACCTTAAGAGCACCGCTGAGGCAAAGAGTGCTCACCTGAAGCAACTGCAAGAGAGTGCCAAGGATATTGAGCGTCGTGGCGCTGCTATCAATGAGCTCATGGATCAGGGTCGTGAAATTGAAGGTGAAACCGATTTGAATCTGAAACTGTCACGACTCAATACACGCTATCAAACCCTGAAGAATCTGTGCAAGGAATCCATTGCAAAGTACACCAATTACGTCAAGGATCACGACAGCTTTGATAAGGATTACGAAAAGTTCAAGGAGGATCTCCAAGCCTGCGTCAATGAGCTGTCCAAGACCAATGAAATTGTCGGCGATCAAAATGTGTTGCAAGAACAACAGAACAAGTTACGCGAGATGTCCGACAAGCGTATTACCGACTCGACGATCTTCGAGAGCCTAATTGATCGCGGCGAGAAGCTTTATGGTCACACCAGTCCCGATGGTCGTGAGATCATTCGTCAGCAGTTGCGCAATTTGCGCACCTTGTGGGATAACTACACGGATGATTTGAACTCAGCCACGCATAAGATTGATCAGTGTCTGCTGCAGTTCAACGAGTTTAGCATTGCACAGGATCAGCTGACCAAGTGGCTTAAGGATGTCGACAAGGCCATGCAGAGTCACACCGAACCAAAGACAACGCTGCAGGAGAAACGCGCTCAGTTGCAGAATCACAAGCTGTTGCATCAGGAGATCACCACACACAATGTACTCGTCGACAATGTGTGCGACAAGGCACAACTATTGGTAGATCAAATTAAGGACAACTCTCTGAATGTCTATTTGCAATCGATTAAGCAATTGTTCCAGAATATTGTGCAGAAATCCGATGAAATCCTTCACAATTTGGAGGGCTGTGTGCAAAAGCATAATGACTTGAATAATGCTCTTAATGCGGCCAAAACATGGATATCTAATGAGAAAGCAAAGCTCCTCGAATGCGACGATGCTTATGGCGAGAAGGCAGATATTAAACGCAAGATTGAAACCCTTGGACAATTGGCCCAAAACAAACCACAGGCAATGAATCTTATTGCCGATATTCGTTCACAGTTCGACAATGTTAAACCAGCTACGTCTGAGAAGGGCATTGAGGTGCTTGAGAAGGAAATTGATGAGCTGGAGACGACTATGAAGAGTCACTTCGATGACATCGAAGGCATCGAGGGCAAGCAAAAGGATGTGCTTGCACAGTGGGACAAATTCGAGAGCAATCTCGAAGAGCTCACCAAGTGGTGTCGCAATGCTGAAGCCGTTTTCCGCGATCAACAACTCAAGTCGACGCTCCACGAAAAGGTCGAGCAGATGGACAAGTATAAGATTCAGCGTGAACTCATCCTGCAAAAGGAGAAGGAAATCGACGCCTTCGGCGATATGGCCCATTCGTTGCTCAATAATAGCGGTGCTGATCGCCTGAAGACGTTGACAACGCAAATTACAAACCGTTATCAACTGCTTCAAGTGCTCAGCAAGGAGGTTGTTAATCGTTGGTCCAATCTCGTTGATGATCATCAGTTCTATCAGGACAAATACAACGAGGTGGACTTGTGGTTGCAACCCATTGAAACGCAACTTGAGAAGGCGCTCAAAGATGAACCTACGCAGAGCTCTAATATCTTGCAAGTGCTTTTGTCCGAAAAGGAGCAAGCTGAGAGCCTGTTTGCTGCTCTGAATGCTGCTGGCGAAAAGGCTCTGCCCGAAACATCCACACAAGGCCGAGAGAAGATTCGCAAGGATCTGCGAGATATACGCGATCGTTGGGACAAACTCGACGAGGGCATTCGCAATCTGGAGAAACGCCAGGAAGCCCAAACTGTGCAACTGTCTAGCTATCAGGACATTCTCAATCAAACCGTCAACTGGCTCGATCAGGTCGAAAAGTTGTTGCACAACGAGAACCCCGCCAGCTGGACTAGTGCCCAGGAGATACGCTCCAAACTGTACAAGTATAAGGCCACCAATCAGGACATCAATTCGCACAAACGCATTGTGGAAGCCGTTAACGAGAAAGCGGCCACGCTGCTGACTACCGCTGCTCCTGCCAATGCCGATGAGATTGCCAAATCCATTGCCGATGTCAACAAACGCTATGAGCAAGTTGGTCAGGATTGTGGCAAGCTTGTAGCCGATCTGGATGCCGCTTTTGATGTGTACCAGCAATTCAGTGAGTTACAAAAGGCACAACAGGATTACCAGAAGAATCTCTGGGATCGTTTGACTGGCTACTCCGATTACTCTGGTAACAAGGCAGCGCTGCAAGCGCGTCTGCAAAAGATCAATGAAATTCAGGATGCTCTTCCCGAGGGCGTAGCCAAACTGAAGGCTTTGGAGGAGCATATCGAGAGTCATGCCAGCAACATTCCAGCACGCTCCAAGGAAGCCATGACACGTGACTTGGCCAATTTGCATGCCGACTTTGAGAAGTTTAGCGGTTCGTTGTCGGATGTAAAGAGCGGTCTCGAGAATCGTTTGCAGCAATGGAATGACTACGAGGTCGACTTGGATCGCTTGATCAATTGGCTGGGAGAAGCGGAGAATGCGCTGAAGAACTACAATCTGAAGTCATCGTTCGAGGAAAAGGAAGAGCAATTGAATCGCTTCCAGTCCTTGACACAGAATCTGCGCCAAAATGAGGCAGACTTTGAGAAGATGAAGGATGACACCTCAGAGCTTGTGCAGAGTTCTGGAGAGACTAGGATCGCTGTCAATGTGCAGCAAGTTTCTTCCCGCTTCCAGTCGATTCAGGCTACGGCTAAGGAGATTCTTAAGAAATGCGAACAAGCTGTCCAAGATCACGGACACTTCAATGAGAAGTACAAGCAATGCTCCGATTGGTTGGCCAATGCTCAGGCACGCTACGATGACTGCAGTGATCTGTCAACGGTGGCATCCCGCGATGATTTGCTCAAGAAACAGCTGATTATCCAGGAGCTTTTGGCTCAACAGCCCACAGCGACTCAACTTTTGAACAGCACTGTAGAGCTGGGCGAGAAATGCTATAGCTCCACTGCAACCGAAGGTCGTGAAGCTATTCGCAGTCAACTGGATGATTTGACATTTGATCAGTTGTTCGACAACATTGCCAGCACTGCTCGCAAGATTCAGGATAAGATTGCCAGATGGTCGGGCTTCGATGAGACCGCTGACAGTCTGAAGGGCTGGTTGGACACTGTGGAGCAAGAGTTGCCCGCTGAAATTGAGTTGAAGACTACACTTGATGAGAAACGCAACAAATTGCAGTCGTATCGCGATATTGTCAATGACATTAATAACCATCAAGTTGAGGTGGGCAATCTGCAAGAGATTGCCGCCAATTTGCCAGAGAAAACCGAACATGTTGATCAGATTCTTAAGGACATCACTGATCGCTTCGGCAAGCTGCAAAAACGCGCTCAAGGCTACGTGGAACGCTACGAGGGAATTGTAAGTGCCCATCAACAGTACTCCAAGGCGGTAATGGATGCCCAAGAGTTTATCGATGCTACCCAGAATACTGTGCACTATTGGGGCGATCTGGATTTGGAGCAAACATCATTGCACACCAATCTCGATCGTCTAAAGAACCTGAAGGCTAGTCTGGCTGATGAATTCCCACGTGTTGATCAAGTACGTGCGCTGGGCGAGAAGGTTATACCCGGCACTGTTGATGTGGGACAAGTGAACATCAAGTCTCAGATTGATACCACACAACAGGAATGGGAAGGTCTTCTGGCGGCTATCAGTTCTACCATTGAAGCCATTGAATCACGACTACAGCAATGGTCAGAGTACGAGCAATTGCGTGATCAATGCTTGGCTTGGATTCGTGATACCGACAACGATTTGCATGCCATTGATCTGAAGGAGGACCTGCCCAAAAAGCGTGCGCAACTTGATGCGTTGAAGGCGTTGCAGGGCGATGTGCGTGCCAAGGAATTGGAAGTGGACAATGTCACAGAAAAAGCACAAACTCTGCTCAAGGGAGCCACGACAACAAGAGCATCAGGTCCCGAGTTGGTGACCAAATATCAGCAAATCTTCCACAAGGTCAAGGACTTGAACAATCGCTGGCAACAATATGTTAGCTCGCACGAGGACTTTGATAACTCAATTTCGGAATGCTCATCGTGGATCAATGACATTAAGGAGAAGTTGGACTACTGCTCCGACATGTCCTCGATGAGTCCCAAGGAACTGGACAAAAAGTTGGCCACCATACAGGATGTTATACTGCTTAAGGACGAAGGTTCAGCTCGTGTGCTGAAGATCTTGGAGCAGGCACAACATGTGCTGGCCAACACAGCTCCTGGTGGACACGAGGCCATCAACAAGGAGCTGTCTGACCTGCAGGATCTGTGGTCCGGCATTGCTCTGCGTATTATGGATGTCAAGGCAAATCTGGATGACTCCATTACACAATGGTCTGGTTTCTTGGACCAAGTGCAGAATGTGCGCAAGTTCAACGAATGGTTGGATACGCTGCTCAAGGAATTGGGTGAGCATCAGACCACAATGACAGAGAAACGTGCACAGCTTGACCGTGTGAAGTCCACGGAGGAGAAGGTGCGAGTGGAGAAGATCGATGTGGATGCATTGAAGATACAAGCCAAGGAAATGATTGCAAGCGGTCAGCAAAGTCAGGCGGCCTTCCAGGCTCAGAAAGTGCTCGACACTTTTGATGAACTGTTTGGTAAGACACAGAAATTACTGTCGGATCGTCAGGATCAGTATCGTGATCATCGCCTGTTCAAGGAAGCCTACGATGATCTGGTTAGCTGGATTAGTCGCGCTCGTGAGAAGTTCCCTGCCTTGAAACAGAGCAGTTTGAGCGACAAATTGGCCATTGAGAATGCTGTGCAAGCGACCGAAGCGCTGCTCAATAAGCAGGCACAGGGTGAACTCCTGGTGGAGCATTTGGTGCACACAGGTGAGGTTGTTCTGGCAAGTACGTCGACGCAAGGCCAAGAGATCATACGCAATGATATACGCGCCCTACGTGATAGCTTCGAGAGTTTGTTCCGCGAAATCAATCAGCAGAAGGAGAACTTGGAAGTTACCATGGTGCAATGGCGTGCATATAAAGAGGAGTATGAACGTCTCATGGAATGGCTGCAACAAATTGACATACTTGTGAAGAACCACAAACTCAACCTCTGTCCCAATTTGCCCGACAAGGAAAAACAGGTCGCCGACATGCGTGACGTCATGGCACGCCTCGAGAAGGGCAAGGATGATATTGATAGATTCAATGCCTCAGCTGCTGGTCTACTTAAATCTCATTTGGATAGCTATGTCAACAATCAGCTGCGACACTTGAGCTCCATGTATCAGGTTCAGGTGAATCTGGGAAAGGATGTGCTTAAGAAGGTGGAAACAAATCGTGATCAGCATCGTGAATACGATGCTAACATGAAATCGGCCAAGGAATGGATTGCCAATGCCAAGCAAACAATACAATCTGCAGGCGAGGGTGCCGGTTCCAAGGAGGCCCTGCAGCGTCGCCTGGAACAAATCCAGGACTTAATACGCAATCGTGAAGTGGGTCAGAACTTAGTACACACGGCCATAAACAATGGCGAGAAGATCATCAGGAACACACGTTCCGATGGTCGCGATGCCATCAATAATGAGATGAAGGAATTGCAAACTGACTGGGATCGCTTGGTCAAGAAAATGTCAACGGCTAAGGTGCAGTTGGAAACGAATCTACTGCAATGGGCCGACTACAGCTCCAGCTATTCGCAGCTGCAGCAATGGATCACCGACAGGGAGGCAAAATTGCAACAGGCTTGCGAGCAAAAGATTATCAAATCGCAACGTGGTCAACCTGGTCTCAGCAGTGGCTTAAGCGAACGCAAGGCCAACCTGCGACAGACCAACAACATTGTCCAGGATATTGTCTCCTTTGAGCCAATGATTCAATCGGTCACCTCGAAGGCATCGGACTTGCAGCAAGGTGCACCAGCCACTGAAATCTCTGATAAGTACGAGAACCTAACCAAACAGGCTAAGGATCTCTATGCCAAGCAGAAGAATACTATCGATAGCTATCAGGCCTTGATTGATGCGGGCAATGAGTTTGCCACCTGGTTGCGTAATGCAAAGGAACGGCTGAGTAAGTGCTCCGAGCCCACGGGCGATAAGCAAGCGCTTGCGGAGAAGACACATCAGCTGAAGATTCTGCAGGGTGAAGTGCCCGAAGGTTCAACGAAGCTGCAGAATGCCTTGGCTCAGGGTGAGATTGCTTGCCGCACAGCCGAACCCGAGGATTGCGCGATTATCGAAGAAGAAGTTGCGTTGCTGCAAGAGGAATTCGATGCGTATGTGGAAGCACTCAACAAGGCCAAGGATTACTTGGAAGTGGGAATTGTCAAGTGGTCCGACTACCAGGATCAATACACCGAAGCGCTCGAATGGTTGACCAAGACCGAAGCTCTGGTCCAGTCGTACAACAAGCTGCAAGATAGCCTCACCCAAAAGAAAGTGGTGCTGGAGCAGTTTCAGGGTCATCTCCAAACACTCTTCGATTGGCAAAAGACATTGGATCATCTGAACATGAAGGCTCAAGTGCTTTTGGAGACTTGCTCCGACACACGCATCAGCAATGCCATCATGCAGTTAACTACCAAGTATAATGCACTGTTGACATTGGCCAAGGAGGTGATGCGACGCCTGGAGATGCACTATCAGGAACATCAACAGCATCACACTCTCTACGAAGAGTGCCAGTCGTGGATAGAGAATACACGCGAGAAACTCGCAGATTGTGAGCAGATTCCTGGCACTTTGAATGAGGTGCAAATCAAGTTGAACACTGTCAAGAATTTGCGTCAAGGTTTCGAAACAGGTCAGAACAAATTGCGTTATTTGTTGGAGCTGAAGGAGAAGGTCATCATGAATACGGAACAGAATGGTGCAACCAAAATACAGGAAGACACCGAAGCACTCAAGCAGGACTTTGACAAACTGCTTGTGGATCTGAATGATGTGCGCCAAAAGTTGGCCAATCGCTTGGCTCAGCTCGAGGAGATCTTCAAGTTGTACAAGATACTGCTTGAATGGCTTGAGGACATTGAACCCAGTGTTAAGGCAAGTGAAGAGTATCTGAATGACTTGAGCGAAAAGCGAGCTGCACTGGAGAAATTCCGTGTCACGCAACGTGATATCAATGGACACAACGATATCGTGGAAAAGATCAATGTGCGCTTGCGTGAGGATAACAGCCTGGACAAGAATGACTTCCAGCCTGGTCTGAGCAAGTTTGAAGATCTGCAAGCGCAGGTCAACAAGATTATCGAATCGCTCGAGAATCAAGTGAACAATCACGAAAAGTACAAGCATGCCTACAATGAGCTGCAAGATTGGCTGCGTCGCACTCGCATTGAGGTGGAACAGTGTGCCGATTGCCATGGCGAAAAGGATCGCGTTGAGGATCGTTTGAATCGTTTGGGCGACATACAATCCACTTCCATGCAGGGCAAATCGCTGCTGGATGCTTGCGAAGAACTCAGCCAGGCGGTGATTGCCACCAGCGGCAGCGAAGGTCAAGATAATGTGGCACAAGAGATTAAGCACTTGAATAGTGAGTGGGAAACATTGCAAGCTCTGTCGAGAGATGCACGCAGCGGTCTGGAGTCATGTTTGGCCGCTTGGCAGACGTTCCTGCAGAAATTCAACAAGATTAATTTGTGGATTGATACAATGAGCAAGCGCGTTGCCAAATCTCATGAAGGCGATAACAAAACCCCCGAAGATTTGGTCAATGCCAAGGTAAGCCACAACAACAAGTAAAATGTCTCTCTATCACAAAAGTCGCACGCAACGCTAACCAAAAGAAGTCAAAATTATAATCAAATTACTAATCGAAAAAGAGTGCACCTAAGTAGTTCACCAAATACCAAAATTATGCGAAAATATATATATGTATATGTATTATATGTCTACTAAAATCTCACTAATTGAAATTGCTAATCCTTTCAGCTAATCACCTAATCACAATTGCAGCTAATCATTTTACACAAACACAGACTTTTTGTCTAATTGCCTAAATATGCTTTTATGTGCCTTTAATTTAACAAACTTGTGCAGCACTTAATTAATATGTGAAATCTTCTTTAGAAACTGCTGGAAGAGGTGCTCGCTGAGAAGGAGAATGTCGAGGATTTGAACGACAACTGCGAGCTCCTCATGGAACAAAGCGCCTGCACTCGCATTCGCGATCAAACCATTGAAACTCAAGCCAACTATACTAAATTGTTGACTGCCGCCCAGGGTCTGGTTGCCAAGATTGAGAAGAATCTGTCGGATCACACTGAGTTCCTTAATTACAAGAACGAAATGGATGCATGGATTGAGAAGGCACAACAGGTGCTCAATGATTGCACCATTGATGGAAATGCCCAGGCTATTGCCCAAAAACTGGAGACAGTTAACGTAAGTAGCACCAATACATAATTCCTATATCTATCACAATTATTATATTATATCTTTTTCCACAACAGTCTCTGTCCTCGCATCTACCTGAGGGTCAGCATTTGCTTGCCATGGTACAGGATGCCTACTCAAAGGCCTCCAACATTACACCCGAGGATAAGCAAGAGAAACTCCGTGATCTTATGACAAAGGTGCGTGAGGATTGGGATGCCCTGGGTCTGGCTGTTAAGCAGAAGCTCAGCGACTTGAAGCAAGCACAAAACCGCTGGAATGACTTTGCTGTCAACAAAGATAAACTCGACAAGTGGCTGGTCGAAACGGAGAAGACATTGAAGACACCTCCAGAGACCAAGGGCGAGTTGAGTGAGATGAAAACACTCTTGGAACGTTACAAGGCACTGTCCAATGAACTCAAGCAGAAGGGTAACGATCTGGAGCATCTTATGTCGGAGGCACGCGATCTGGGCACTGAAGTGGATGCTGTGAATCGTCTGCAATCGCGCTGCGATAAACTGAAGAACGATTGCGCTGCATATATCAAGGACTTGGAGCAGGAGATGCTCGACTATAATGCATACCACCAGAGTCTGCAAGATGTAGAGAAATGGTTGCTGCAAATCTCCTTCCAGCTGATGGCACACAATTCCCTCTTCATTTCAAATCGCGAGCAAACCCAGGAGCAAATTAAACAGCACGAAGCGCTGCTTGGTGAAATTCAAAAGTATCAGACCAATTTAGATGATCTAAATGCCAAGGGACAGGCGCAAATTAAACGCTATGAACCCACAACTCGCGAAATACGTCCAACTGTTGAGTCGCAGCTGAAGAACATTCAGGACAGCTATAACTCATTGTTGCAGACATCAGTGCAAATTAAAAATCGTCTCTTGGAGTCGCTTGCCAAGTTCCAGGAGTACGAAGATACGCTGGACAACATTATGCGCAATCTGGAGACCTACGAGCCAATCATTCAAACGGAACTTGATGCTCCGGCTACCAGCTTGGAGTTGGCACAGAATCAACTCAAGTGTGCCCAGGATATGCAGCAAAAGCTGAATAACGAAAAGTCCCGTCTGGCAGCCGCTGTGCAAGCTTGTGAGGCAGCCACAGCGTCGATCAGTCGACCAAGCTCTCCTCTTGAGACAGCTATGCATGCGATACCCGAACGTGAACTGATGGTGCGCGCCAAGCTAGAAGATCTGCTGGATCAGGTGAGTGCCATAATAGCTTTAACTTTCAACTTTGAAGTAATTTGTAGAACTGCATTAACTTTCCTGCAAGTGCGATAAGTTCTTTAAGAAAAACGCAAGGACTATTTAGATTCCCCAAATTACTTTAGTTCATTGAGCAAATTGCTTTTTCAAACAAGCCTTTATATTTTATTACAAATAATTCATTTTTATTCAAAAAACCTGCAAGAGAAATTTAGTCTTTTGATATCATCCTTTGTATGCTAAATTTCCTATTACCTTATTTCGTTTATTAAGTTTACCACAACATATAAGAGGCGTTTGTTAATCATTAATTTAATTTGAATGAATTATTGTAACATACAACAAAATTTATAACCGTTTCAAAATTGCATTTAGTTTGTTAAACTCATTTATTGTTTCCCCAATTGCTAACCAAAAATCTTTATTTTATTTAATTTATTTTTTATTAACTTTAATTTTGCTCCTAACCCTGCCAAACTACATCACAACCCCTCAAAAAAAAAAACACCGCTCTAACTTTTGTTGCTGCACCGTAACTGTTGTTGTAAAACCGCACTACCACGCCCACTTTTGCTCCTGCCTGTGCTATTCATTTGTTGACCAAAGCCAACGCCAAATACTCAGAGCTCAACGAAGAATGTCGATGAAGATGGTGATGATGTCGATGACGTTGAGCTCAGCGAAGTGAATGAGGCGTTAATGGATCCAATTGCTCACGAGAGTATTACGAACTATCGTCGTATAGTACGCTTGAATAGTGCACACGTGAGCAAGCTGAATGCACTTGTCGCTAAGGTAAGACATTCAGACACTCGACTGGTGGCGGCTCTTGGCTTTAATATTCCGTAATTCAATACTAAACACAATGTTGACATTAACTCGTGTCTCATTCATGCAAATCATTTAATTAATTACGGAATTCCCAAATGTTCTCAGGTGCAATCCCACTTGGGTGGTTTGACTGCATCCGTTAGCGAGCTGGAGCAACAGCAGAAGCAGCGCGCTGAACTGCAGGATTGGGTAAAGAAACAACAAGGCTCAGTCGCCGACTGGCTGATGAGGCCTTGCAAGCTACGCTCTGAGGCCGCACAACAGGAGCTGGTGTCTATGAATGATCTGCTTAATTCCATTGGCGATAAGCGTTCCCAGCTTATGCTGGAAATGACGGGATCATGTAAGTTCATTAAAAAAAAATTGTATTAAAATAAATATATAATTTATATTACTTACTTTGCAGTGGGCGATGAGGACACCGATCTGGATGATAACATCGACAAGCTGGAATCAGAGCTGATGGACGCCATTGCCAAGAAGCAGGCGGGTCAGAATGTCATCGATGGCTATCGCCAGGGCATGCAGGATGTGCAGAATTGGTTCGATACATTGATTAAGCGTATGGATGTGCTCGATCGCGGCTCTGGCCTCAATTGTGCCCAGAAGATGGCTGCCATCAATGAGATCAAGAACGAGTATGAATTGCAAGGACATCCCAAGATCCAAGAGCTCAAGGGCAAGGCAGCTCAAGTGGCTGAGGTGATTAGCAACCTAGATGGCCAACAAGTCGAAGAGCAAATGAAATCGTTGGATCGTCGCTTTGCTGATCTTGGCAAGCGCATCGATCGCAAGGCTCAGCTGCTGGATGTGACCAACAAGGGCGTTGATGGCGCTAAGGGTGAAATCGAGCAGCTCCAACTGTGGGTTAAGCAGCAAATCGATGAGCTCCAAACTCCTGCTGCACTTGGATTCACTCCTAAAGATGCAGAGGCTCGTCAGCAGAAGATTAAGAGCTTAATGAAGGATGCAGAGGCCAAGCAGTCGCTTGCCGATGTGCTTGAGAAGCGCATTGCCAACATGCAGCCCGAACTGGAATCTGCCGAGTACGCACAATTGGAATCTGCGCTGCGTAATCTTAACAGTGAGAATCGCAACTTATCTGGCGTCCTCAAGGCTGAGCTTGACAAAGCTTTGGAGGCGAGCAAGGCGCGTAAGGCACTGGAGAATGATTTGGACAAGGCTCGTCAATGGCTGAAATCCAAAATATCCGAAGTGCGCAAATTGCCAGTTTATCATCCATTGACCTCTGCAGAGATTGAGAAGAAAATCCAGGAGAACAAGAAATACGATGATGATGCCAAGCAATTCAATGACAGCGTGCTAAGCGATGTGCAGCGTCAAGCGGCCAATATCATGAAGGATTGCGGCGATGCTGACAAGGCGGCGCTTCAAAAGATTCTCGATGAAATCGCAGCTGACTATCAGACACTGAAGGATGAGAGCGGCAAGCGTGGCAAGTCCTTGGATGATCTGCTTCAGGGTCGCAAAGCTTTTGAGGATTCTATGAAGAACATGGGCGATTGGTTAAATGAAATGGAAACTGCCACCGAAGGCGAATTGCGTACCACCAGTTTACCCGTGTTGGAGGAACAGTTGGCGCACTACAAGAAGCTGCTGCAGGACGCTGAGAACAAGGGTGGACTTATCAACGATGTGTCCGAGCAGGGCAAGAGCATCTTGCCCACGCTCAGCAATGCCGACAAGCTGAAGCTCAACGATGACATTAAGAACATGAAGGATCGCTATGCACGCATCAAGCAAACGATTGATGATCGCACTAACACCTTAGGTGATCACATCAAGAAGTACAAGGATGCCAAAAATAGATTGGCTGATTGCAGTCAATTCCTTGGCGCCATTCAGCAGCGTTTACGTGAACTCAATCGTCCAATTGGCTCACGAATTGAAGATGTGCAAGATCTGTTGGGCGCCTATGAAGGCATACTCAAGGAACTCAAGGACAGCAAGCACAAAATGGGTGACATGCAAATGGATGATCTGCCCGAACTCCAAAGCATTCTGAGCCAACAGGATGATATGATCAAAATGATTGAGGATCAATTGGCGCATCTTCGTCAACTGTTGCTACTGCGCGAGCAGTTCATTGCTTTGATCAATGAGATTATTGCCTTCATTATGAAGTACACTGATGTCATCATCGATATAGAGAACTCGCCCGACAGTCTGGAGGATAAGATTAACAAGTACGACAATGTGATTGTTAAGATTCAAGAGTGCGAAGGCTTGCTCGCTTCGGCCAACGATAAGGGCCAAAAGATTGCCTCCGAAGGCAATGCTGCGGATAAGAACAGCATCACCGAGCAGCTGCAATCGCTGAAGAATCAATTGCAAAATCTTCGCAAGGCTGTTGAGTCGCAACGCCAGAAGCATCAACTGCAGCTCGAATCCCACAAGAAGATGGCCGCCGAGTTGAGCGATATTCTCGACTGGTTGCACAGCAATGAAGGTGCTGCCAAGTCACGTCCATTATTGGATCGCGATCCCGAGTCAGTGGAACGTGAACTGCAGAAACATCATGCGCTCAGCAAGGAAATTGATGACCATTTGCAAAAGTTCAACAAAATCAACGACAGCGTCAAGACAGAGTTGGGCATGCCCAGCTCTCTGCTGGAAATGCTCTCCGAGGGTCGTTCACTGGTCGCCTCGCTGCCCCACGAGTTGGAGGAACGCGAGAAGTACTTGAAGAACAATCGCGATTCGCGTTTGGAGTACATGCAACTGGTGGCCAAATTCAACGATTGGGTCCACGAAGCTGAGCTTCGTTTGCAGAACAGCCAGCATGGCATCGACTACGAGCATCTGGTTCATGATCTGGATGAGCACAAGATCTTCTTCAGCAACGAGGCACCCATTCGTAATTTGGTGCACAAGCAAATCCAGGAGGCATCCGACAAGATCTGGTCCTCGTTGAACAACTACGAGCAATCAGAGCTGTCCGCCGAATTGGCACAGTTCCAGACCAAGTTGGCCAACACATTGGCCAATGCCAAGACCCAACAGAGTGAGCTCGAAAAGGAAGCGGAACGCTGGCGTGAATACCAACAGTCCATCGATCGCGTCAAGGCCACCATCGAACGCACCAAATTCAGCGATGAGCCTGTACAGAATTTGGCTGGTCTTCACTTTAATATTCAGAAGCTGTCGCATGCCATTGGAAATGTACAGGTGAGTTGACAAGTCAGATATCAATTGATTTTATACCCTAAGTGGATGGTTACTTAGAACTGGGTATTACCGAAATACATAATATTTTTTAAGCAAGGGATTCGTTAATAATTTTTGCAAATTTGTTTAATCAGTTATGTAAAACAATAAGAATGTTGTGATATTCTCTTTGTCCGCTTATTCAAAGTAGGCAAAATTTGCCATGTTTTGGCATAGTTCGTATATCATTTGCTATAGATCTCAATTTACAAATTATATAAAAGCCTGCTCTAGGAATAATGAGCTACTAATCCAGTTCTTCTGGTTTTAAACTGTCAATAGTTTCAGCAAAAAAAGTAGGCTTAAAAATGTTAAAATCTGATTTAAGATACAATCAACTAAACTAGTTCAAAAATATATATTTTTTGTTTAGTTCACTTTTACCTTAATTAAGCCAAGTTTATCAACTTTATTGTCTTACAATTCTGTAACTATAAAAAGACTGCGAACTTTATTTAGGATTTAGCTTAGCCTGAGATTTAATTTATTGTCTTTATGTGCATATGTAAATATTTATATAGCTCTCTACATTTAAGTTCAAATCTTGTGTATGAAAGAAGACCTGTTTTGCTCAAGTGTGACACATTCACTACTTGAACCGACAAAAAACTGGAAAGCAAAGCGAGAAATATGTATCTGCAAGTTTTTTTTGAGAATGTATCCACAGTCACGATTACTTTTACCCAGAGTGCAATACGATTTGCCGGCCGGTAAAAGCAATGCTTGACTTGACTCTTCCAACATATTCTCTTAGCACACTCACTCTCGCTCTTTAATTTTTTCGGTAGTGTACTCTTTTAATTGTGTGTGCGCGACATAGTTGTTTACTTTCATATTTATGTCTCTCCGTCTGTTACCTTGAAAACTTATTAATGAGTTCAACTATTAACCTGCACTTGACTGTCTTATCATCGACTGACAAACATCGCTAAAGCCAGACAGAAGGCATAGCACGCATTTACGAGTATTTGATGCTTACTATAATCCCAGCTGATGTTGTTGCTGTTTTTTGTTGTCATTGAGTTAGGCTCATGACATCATCAGAGGCGGCTACAGTCGCTAACTACAGAGTATAACCAGTTTGTGAGGGATGCGCAATCAAAGTAGCGTTTCTAGCTAATATTGTGGTTTAGTTTCCAAGTAAAAGTTTTCAAGTAACGAGGTAATTAAATTGGTATTACTATAAATTCATCGTATCTGTTTTTAGTTGATAATAATTTAAGTCGTTTATTACCTCATTTGATAAGATAAAGCGAGTTGCTGAGTCCACTTGTTTGATTTTTTATTAGTAGTAACACTGAAGAGTGGATAATTTGCACGGGAACTTTTGTTAGGTATTAAGAATGTCTTCGTATATTTTTAGTTTAAACGAAAAAGTTTATTATTCTTTATACAGAACCTACAGTACTTTACTTTAGCTTTAATTAATTGAAAGCCATGAATTTCAAGGTCGTTTTAATTTACAGACAAATACTGTTTCAAATGTATGATTCCAATTTTTCGAAAATTATTCTGATTGGCGATAATTCTTTATTGTGCCGAATTAAATTATTCAAAATCTGAGTGTATCTTGAGTGTTTACTCCGCTTGGATCATTTTCATGTCCAAACTTTTACTATCCACAGTATTGTTTATTTCGTTTTCGTGTTGTGAATACACAATGGTAACTTGAGTTTTGAAGGTCTGTTCTGCCATCCCTCGACATTGTCACATTGTAACAGCAACAAACACATGTTTAGCAGCTTTTTTTGTGTTGACCGAGCGAGCTGAGTGTAAGTTGAGCGAGCTTTAAGAGCGAGCTTCGTTTCACGTTGCGGTGCTCTCGCCGCACAGCTGATTTGTTGTTGCAGGGCTTGTGCCGGCTTGTGGCACAGCCAATTGTGTTAGTGACGGCGGTGGCGTATACGTGATATTGCCCATGTGTTGGTGCAAAGTATGACGTTTGTCATGAGCACGACAAAAAAAAATTCGACGCTCTCGCTCTTCTTATATGTACGGCCCACGCCTTTGCCTACGCCCACCCGATACACTGACCCCCTCAGCCGAAAAGTGTTACCATGTGGTGGCAAAAACGTGTTCAGCAAACAAAACCGACAATACCGACACTCGACGCTCTCTTTGCTGGTTGTTTTTCGCCGCTCTTTACGCTCAGAGTAACTCGCTGGCGACAAAAGTGTCTCTCTTGGTTGGGTGTTCTAACTCATGCTTTGGGCACTGGCGTGTGAGGAGGCTTTTTGTGAAATTCACTTCTAGTTGAGACGTTTATCTGTGCGGTTGTCAGACCTTATTTTTTGTTCGTATTATGCGGTCTATATAGTGACGAAACCAGCGACAAAGCAAAATAAAATTTAAAAACAAACAGCGAGAAGCAAATAAGAGAAAAGAAACTAGTGTTATTTTGTGTCGTGCGGAGAAGCTTTGTTAAATTTGAATTACCCGTTTCGTTTGCCGTTTCAAACTTACATATATACATATTTATATATATATACGATGTGTGTACCATGTGCTTGAAAAGCGCAAATTGAGAAAAGAAGAAGAAGAAGCAGAAGCAGACGACAGCAATCGAATTTAAAGCTAACGTCATCAACAATAAAAAATAGAAGAAGCAGGAAATCTATTAAAGAAATCTATGTACATCGTTTTGTACAGAAAAGCAACAACACAAAAAGAAAAAGATACATTTTTTAAGTGCTACAATTAGCAAGTGCTGCGGTCGAAGATACACTCACCAGCGTGTGTCTGTGTGCGTGCGTGCTTAAACGTGTGAGTGCGTGTGCGTTTCCACTTTAGGTAAGCTTCGGCAGCTTGTGCCACACACGCATATGTCAAAGTTGAACAACAAAAAGAAAGATGTTAGAAATAATGAAAAATGTGTCAAGTGAAACGCAGACGGCGTTGTCGAAATAACTCTAAAATACACTAAAAAAAAAAACAAAAAGAAAACAAATAAACGAACCTATAGATAGGCAGTGTACTCGATACTCAATTTATATATTTAATTTGTAATACCTATACATAAACCAAAACAAATATAGCATATATGCATACTTGCACTTGCATCAAAGTGCAGCAATATTATTTGTACAAAAATTTAACGTTTTTCTCGTTGCCTTGCGCTGTCGTTGTTGTTGTTGTTGCTTGCAGAGCCAGAACAGCGATCTATCGCTAGTGAACCAGCAGGCACAATCCCTGATAAGGCAAGCCGACGCCCGCAATCGTCAATTGATTGAACAGGATAACGCGAATTTGAATCGCAGCTGGCAGGATCTGGTGCGTAGCCTGGAACAGCGACGTGACAATCTGCAACAGTTGGCCGAGCATTGGGATACATTTGAGAATAGCCTGCACGACTGGGAGAAGGCATTAGGACGTTTGGCCGATAAGTTCCGCAATGTCGACCCAACTGTAAGGTCCCGACGTCATTTGGAAGATACAAAGAATGCCATTCAGGTGAGTTCAGCCAATACAATACAATAGTATCTAAAATGTTGTGCTTTATACAATCACATTCGTAATTTACATAATCTTGAAGCATTAGCTTTACTATTTAGGGCTTATGAGCTCATGGACAGACTTAATTGATTTATTGTTGTTGTAGTTTGCTGTCGCATATACGAAATACAAAATTTCATTCATTTATTTAGCAGTTGACCACCCCCAAACCCCGATTTTGTTTCTGCTAATGTCAAACTATGTGTGCGTTTCATATATAGGCAGACTTACATATATAATACATATATATATATATATATACTTGCATAGTATATCAACAATGTTACGCCGCCGTCAAGTTCATGGTCATCGACGATTTGACTCAGAGCTTCCGCTCTCTCTCTCTCTCTCTCTCTCTCTCTCTCTCTGTCTATCTGTCTCTCTGACGCTCTCTTGGGCGCTCCTCTCGGTCTCTCTTTGATGGCGAGCTTTAGCAGCTGTCCAAACTGCTGTTAATGATTGGCACAAAACGAACAACAAAAATGTAAAAAACAAAAGTCAACAAATTCTCGACTTTCGGTTTCTACCACTTTTGTTTTTAGGCTTAGTTTAACAAATAGCAACAATTTCAACCATTTTAATCGCTAGACTTCTCCAGTATACTACATATTTAAATTGTCATTTATCGCTTTATTATACAACGCGGCATCTCCGACGCTCATTTGTTATTGCAATCAACCAGCAAATCAACTGATTTCTTGTTGTTATTATGTATTGTTTTTGCATGACCTCATAGCTAGCGATAATTGTTGATTGTGTTCGATTGCGATTTGAAGAGAAACACACACAAACTTATCAGTTTTTGAAGCTAATTTTAGCGTCATGTTATTAAAAGAATTAGTGTCTGCGGCAGCATAATTATTATTTTCTTAAACAATTACACTATATTACACTCTGAAATTATAGAAAATAGGTTAGTAGAACTCTTCAATATCGAAAATTCCTTCTTTACCAGTATTCAGCCCGAATAAATGAATGAATATAAATTAATAATTGCTTGCAGTAATTGCCTATGTAATTTCGAATTGAAATCAATTTGAATGAAGCCAAGTTCAGTCCATAAATGCCTAAGCCTGGTCAAGTATTATTAAATATTAACGATGTTGTCATCCATAAAAAGCTTTCAATGGTCGAAACAAAACAACAATTTATCCTAGTCGAAAATGTTTGTTTAACGAATATTTTAAAAGTTTTTTTTTTGTATTTTGTTCAGCGCAAATATTTATTGTTGTCTATAGGTTTTCCTCTTACTTATAAAACCCCATTCGAAATGTTGCCTTAAAGTCGAGTCAACGTTTTTGGTGTTGACCTTCGTGAGTTTTGAGCGGCCCCAAAAAAAAAAATATACAAACTGGAATCGAATTAAAAATGCCGAGAAAATTTGTGTTTTTTTTCTGGTTTTGTTTTGCTTTGTTGTTTAAAGCTTTGATCGATTGGCAAAAGCAAAAACGTGACTGACAAATTGCTGTAAATTTGGTATTAATGTTGTTGTTTTGATTTGTGTCTCTTTAGGAACTGCGTGAGGAATCAAATGAACTTAAATCATCACATAAAGAAATCGAGGCGCTCTCAAAATCCATCCTCACATTCCTTGGGGAAGTACACAAACCCTCGGCGGAGGCCATACAGGCCAAAGTGGATAAGTTAGTTGAACAGCAATCAAAGTGAGTACTACTCTGCCCCCATTAAAATGCCACATATTAGATAAACAATTCATTCAATTCCATACTGAAGAAACTCAACAAGTGCTCTCGTATGCCTGTATATATATGTATATGAACAGTGTTTAACTGTGCGTGACGTTAACTTAAATTTGCTCAAAAAGAAGAAAAAAAATCAAAATAGAATCTAACGCCGGAAATCGAATTCGCTACATGTTGTATAATTGATTTGCATTTAATGGAAATTTATGTGGTTAAATTAACTAGTTTGTTTCCATTGATCGTCGTCGGTCAATTAAACGGGTTCCACATGAAGTTCCGAGTTATATACAAATCATTTATCAGCAGTTGCAACTTCTTATGTCAACTCTGGCTGAGAATATCGCTGTGACATCAGTGGAACTCTTTTTTTTTTATACACTCAACTCGGCTCAACTCATTTAAGCTCGGCTCTTGAAATTTCATGCCGAAACTCACGTCAAAACCTGACGTCATTCCAACGGTTACGCTCCGGTAATGCTTACATAAGCCGACTTTTCTATGTATAGCTTCCAAACTGCGCAACATAATAAAAACCTGAAAAATTCTAAGAATAGTAAATCATTAAATTTTCAAGACCTTACTGCACTAAACAAACAGTCTGTGCTGAAAGTATTCTTCGCATTCGTATTGTTACCAAACGCATATCAACATCTGATACAAAAGTCGGGGCATACCCAATGTCTCTGGTAACTGTGCCAAATCGTTGGCCTTATCAGTTTGACTGCCTTAAAGGCAGCTACGTACGATAATAGACAAATGTATCCCACACTCCCAATAGCATTTCATATGAGTATGTGTGTGTGTGTGTTGATAAGCGCCGACAACAAAAATAAAAGAAACAAACAAAAAGAATTCAAATCAATGTGGATTTGATTGTTCTTTTTTTGCGGAAATTCTTTTGTATGGCGCTTGACGCAAAAACAACATGAGAAACGCTGCCAATTTGCCAATTCGTTTTGCCATTTGACAAACGTTTATACATTTAACTTATTTGTTGTTGACCATTAAAAACGTAGCAACATATTCTCGGCAACATTATTGCTGGCAACATTTTAACAGCTCGTTAACAGCGACGTAATTTCACCACAGCAGACACGTCTGTTATTGGATCGTCTGCCGGCGATCACGTAAACATTTGTCTTGGCACGGCGGAGAAAGAACATAAAGAAAATGGTTGAAATAAGAAAACGAGAAAAAAAGAAGAAAATGAAATGAAAACATGCCGCGGCCTTTCTTAATGCAGCACTGACACAATTTTCACCCAAGACATGTGTTATGACTATTCACAGCATCAACGTCAGTTTTTTTTTTATTTTATTTTTATACACATTTTGTTTCATCCGGCTATTTGCCTGACAGCCGCAGCCGCAATGTCGATCTGCCTCGTCTTTGCCTGCTTGTGTGTGTTTTTGAAAAACGAGACCAGCAGCTGTTATTTTCTTTTTATTTTTTCTTCAATTGTTGTTCCCCAAAAGTTTTGTGACGTTTTCGGCTCGTTACACATGCACAACAAACAGACAACAACAACACACCAATAAGATCTATTTTATTGCGCTACAGATTACCAAATCTTTGTATTTACTTTGATATCGTATTGGATTACATGCGTAATAGCTTTTTAAATGAAGGGGTTAATTGGGAGGATTAAAGAAAATGATTGAATGACAGATGGATTATTTCTATATACATGTGCACATAATATTTACAACTTTTAGCTTTAGTTTTGGTCCAGCTGTTGCCCATTTTCAATTAACAGTAATGCATTTTACGACCATGTCAATGGCAGACTTCTAAAACCATAAATCTGTTGCGTAAAACAGCTGCAATCTGTAACAGAAAAGTACTTGCATTTGATTACTTAACGTACTTAAAATCAACTATTATGATCAATCACTCTGTTTCTGTTTATATTGAGTGTGAAAATTTTCTCTATGGGTATACGCAATTTTAGTTTTATTCGCACAAAAGAGGCATTGACAATGCCATCATCGAACCAAAAAATGATCTAATACCCCGAATGCTGTGTCATCGACAATTATACATCCAACTATACACCGCATACAAACATATATTCCTTAAACTGCGACGCAAAAATTTAAATGCAATTTATACTTGAGATTTACTTTTTCGTATGGCAAACATGCAAGAATCTAATCAACATTTGGTTCGTATTCGAAAAAAAAAAAATAATACTTAAAATTTGTTTTGCGTAAGCCTTTTGGATTTGAAAAGTAATTCCATGTATTTCGGGGGAATTAAATAATTTATTAATAATATATGTAGATAACAATTAACTTCAATGAGCTTTATTTATTTCTGAATTATACGTAATACTTTTAAAAATAGCTGGCGGCCTAATGTAAATACGTATACTCGACTTGAGAATACTCTGCGTATGATTGATTTATTCGAGAAACAAACTCGATAGCGTTACGTTCAATATAATTGAATTCAATTGACGCTTCCCAAAGTTGTTGTGCTCTCTCTCTAGGTATGACTACAGAATATAAACAACAACCTAACAAAACAGCCAACACAATTATTGAAAAAGTAAACAAAAATCGTGCTGCTGACTTCATTCGCAGTGTGCGAAAAAATGTGCAAAAAAAAGTAAAGGCAAAATTCACATACATAAAAACTATATGCACAGGGTATTAAGATAAGCGCCAAACGAATTTGCCACAAATACTTTATAATTGTTTCAGCACCACAAACAAGCTAACGACAACGACAAAAAATCAAAATAAAGGCGAATTATAAAGCTGCTCTCGGCATCTGCATTGACAGTTTGTCAACTTTTTTTGCATAAAAAAATTCAAGAGAAAACAATCGAAAACAACAACGGCAGCGGCATAGCATGCCAAAACAACAACAATTAAGGCAAAAACTTTGCCCAAATGAGGTAATCGCGTAATTATAAATTTATTTTTCGCCTTGAATGGCGCTCACACTGTTAAGCAGTTGCTGCTGCTGTTATTGCCTAACAGCGCGCTGTTAAAGCTGTCTGATGAGTTGCTGTTGTTCCAATGCCATTCCATTTCAAAGGCAAACAACTGTCGCTGTCGCTCTCTCAGTAAAATTGATTGCTCATGTATATGTGTGTGTGTGTGCGAATATATGCCGGCTTCTTGTTGCGTTATCTAAACCGGCAAACTGAATGTTGTTGTTGCCTTTATCACACACTTTCTAACCATGCAACATTTGCTTGTTGCGTGCGAAAAAATGTGCTCATCAATTGCAATTCGCAAAAATAGTATATTGGGATTTATTTTGACTTTGTTTTTTTTTTGGTGATTTTTACGGCATATTTGTCGGCTGAAGTCAGCGGCGAATTTGTTCGGTTAATGAGTAAGACGCTTTGCCGTTTGCCTCATTTTCAATGCCAAGCGCATATGCAAACTTTTAATAATAATAATTTTTAGTGCTTCGACCGTTGCTGCTCTGTTGCTTGCCTTTCTCTTTCACTCTCGCCCAGCACACACTTTGTAATATGTTAATGATGTGTGCGATTGTGTGTTTGCGTTTTGTTGTATCTGACTGTGGTGAGTTGCGGTAGCAGTTTTCGTTCTTTTATTTCCGTCTCGCGTTCCGCTGTTAACGATCAC
The DNA here is from genome assembly GCF_023558435.1 of Drosophila sulfurigaster albostrigata. Taxonomy (NCBI): domain Eukaryota; kingdom Metazoa; phylum Arthropoda; class Insecta; order Diptera; family Drosophilidae; genus Drosophila; species Drosophila sulfurigaster. Next base: position 19,041,533 of record NC_084881.1, read on the forward strand.
CTCGCCTCTCGCATTCGCCTCTCCTGAGTGCGCTCACTTCACCTCGACAGCGGCGCAGCGCAGCGCTGTTGAAACGACGGAGGCAAAGTGAAACACACTTTTTGGCAACTTTTTCGCGCTGAGAATATTTTAGTTTTTATTTAGAGTTAGTTGCAAGCGGACGTGTTTTTTATAACTGGATGGCTGGAAACTAAATACGAAGAAGCGAACGCCCGCCCGAGCATTAAATATATATATAGACGCATATTTTTAAATTCAAATAATATAAATCTTAATTAAGAGGAGGATCGTAGACAAATAGAAGCAGTAAAACAAGAAAATACACACACACACACAAAAGCAGCCCCCGTCGACGAGACCCTCAAGAGAGAAGCAACGGAAAAGTATTTAACATTGAAAATAACTGGCTGTCTAGTAGCACACTTTACGCAATTTTCTATTTCTATTTATTTTCATGCGATTATTTGCGATGCACTTGAAAACGCCGATTTGTGGATTACCAGGCGTATACGCAACGTTGAGGAAGCTGCTGAATTTCGCAAGAAATTCAAGTTTAAAGCAAAGTACTAAGCACAAAAAAAAAGAAGCAAGTTAACAATTGTTGAGCACACATCTGCCTCCCCATCGGAGGAGGTGCGACTGTTGTCGCTAACAATTTGTATATTGGCCAGAAAAACACAAAAGAGCGGAATAAAACCGCAGTTGAAGCGCAGAATAGAAAAGCGAAAAAGAGAAAGAAGCGAATGCTAATTGCTAACACGCACTCATATTAAACGCGTCGTCAAAAGCAAAAGGTGAATGTTTAAAGCAAAAAAAAAAAACAAATAAGATGTAGACAACACTTTAAAAATAAAGTGTGTAAACGTTGTGTTGATTCCACCGTGTGGCATGATTAAGTCATCGACATAAAGCTCAAGTCGTCGCCTATGCTAAATTCAGCCTCAATCTCTATCTAGACTCTAAAAGGGGTGGGTCTCAGTTCGGTCCCCGGGGTCCGGTCTTTAATAGAAGCGGCAGCAACGAGGTCGTCAGGTGTTGTTCGACTTGTTGTCGCTTTTATTTTATTTGATTTTATTATTGAGAATGTTTGCGATTCGGCGCGTGTCTCTGATTTAAAATGATGATGACGTCGTCGTTGTCGTTGTCGTCGTCGGCTTCTCAGCAACAAATAAGTCACCCTCATAAAAAGGCCAAAGAGAAGCAATGACTAAAAACAAATCTTCAAATTGCTTATCGACAGAGCGTGAGCAGCAGTCTGATTACAATAATTGATCAAACTATGACTTGTCAGTTTGTTGTTATGGACATTAGCTCTCTGGCTTATTTGATAGACTTGATACATAAATAGTACATTGTTATTTATAACAACACACGCGTCAATGTATGCGACGTTGCTTTCGCTTTTCACATTGGCGCTCGCATTGTTCGCATAGTTTGCCATTTAAATCTCAGATATGCACTAAATTTAATACGTTAATTTGTACATTAGCAAAATGGCAAACGACTCTGAAAATAGCAAAAGACACAACAAATTTTATTGACGATTTTCTTTGCTGCCGTTTTCTTACGCTTTCTATAACGTTGTTTTGTTTTTTTTTCTTTGTTGACGCAAAATATTAGTTTAGTTTAGTTTTTTTTTTTTGCGAAAAGAGATTAAATAGCTAATTTGGGGTGACAGTTTTTAAGTGAAATTTTCACACTTTAAATTCCATAATTAATTCCCAGCAAAGTTCTTCTCAGTGGTGCTCGCTGAACTTTAACATTTGTTGTCCATTTTTTCAGTTGTATATTTATTTTTTTTCATTTGTTTGTGTTGCTGTTCTTTTTACAATTAATTCGCTAAAAAACTTTTGTCGAAAATGTGTTTCAGCCTTAATTGGCCGGCAGCCAAATGTGTTGACTTGGCCTCATCATGGCACGTTGCTCTTCCGTTATTGTTCTTCTACTTCTACTTTTGCCTCATCTTGTTCTTATTTTTTGTTGTTACTTTTGATGTAAAGGGCATTCAACGAGAGAGCGCACAGACGCGGCGTCCTTCATAAAATATTGTAGTTGCTTCCAACATGTCTTTAGTTATTTGTCTGATTTTCTTTTTTTAATTGCTGCCCCTCAAGTACTAAAACACTTGTTGGCATCAATTTGCTAGCGCCCACATGGCGTATGAGCAATACACATATATGCGTCACAGACTGGAATCAAGACGAATCTATGGAGAGTGTAAAAGTAAATATCAAAAGTCTTCAAGTGTCTGCGAATTGAATCATTTCGAATCATTTCAAATGTGCAGCGTGCCACGATGACGTCAGCTGCAGTTCTGCTCGCCGTTGAATGCAAATAAATAAACATAAATACCGAATATAATTATAAATTCAAGCATAAAAATAAACGCAGCCGTGTTCAGAAGCAGGCCAAGCAGCGGACAACATAAATAATATTAACAAACAATAAAAATAAAACAATAATAGCAATAGCAGAACAAAATGTAAAAGGCCAACAAACGAAGCAAGAAATTTTCGAAAAATGCTCACGCTCTCAATCGGTTTGCTCTTTCACTCTGTCTCTCCTCTCTCGCGCTGTCTCTCAAAGCAGTTCAAGGTGCTTCACAGAATCACGTAGAAGAAACCTCATATTGAAATTTGAATTTCCGAATTTCGAATTTGAAATTTGTAGTCTGGTGGCGAAGAAAAATTTCGCGTTTCGTTCAGTCATTTAGAAAACTCTCTTGTAGCGAAACGGCAGCATTCAATTTTCACGGAAATCTTCGCAACGCCTCGAGGCCAACACAGCAACAGAGATCACATCATCATCTTTTGGCCAGCCCATTTGGATATATAGAGAATTATTGAAAAACTTCAGCCTTTGTGCTTTCTTCAAAAAATAACTTTTTGTATAATATATATCGCATATATATCGATATATAATCTAAATATACAAGATATATTAAAATTGTGTTGCAGCACGCGTAGCTGAATTCTATTCTAGAGCAAAAGAAGACAACCGCGTGGTTTTCTCATAGAAACCTCACAAACACAAACGCACTGTTTACATATTATATAGGCATATATTTTACTTGTGCCGAGATACGTCATTGACTAATACGCCCCGGGCAATATTTCTTTTCTTTTTGCTCTCAATTATATATTTCACAGATTGAACGATACATTACGCGATAAGGACCAACAAGTTAGCAAGGATCTCGAGGAGATCGAACAAGTGTTCCGCCGCATCTCGCAGCTGCAGGACAAGTTGAACGCACTGCACGATCAATTGCAATCCGTACACGTCTACGACGAACACATTGCCCAAACGGAACAAGCACTCATCACAATCAACAGCCAGGTGAAACAGGCAGCCGAAGAAAGTCGCGCGCTTGTCGCACAAACGCAAACGCTCTATCAAACCAAACAGAATCTATTGCCCAGCGATATTGCCCAAGAGTTTACCGCACTCGAACTGTTAGCGGAACGCGTGCAGGTAGCCATGGAGACCAAAGAGAAGGATTTCAAGCGCGCCAAGACCGTTCGCACCGAATATCTTGCCGGTGTCGATGAGATTCAGCGCTGGCTTATGCAGGCCGAGGTTCAGGTGCAAGAGCGCACCTTGGAGCCGACACAGATGAAGGAGCTGCTGCAGCGTATCAATCATGAAATCGGCACCATTTACGAACGCTTTACGCTGGTCAAGACCAACGGACAGCTGATTATTGAGAATAGTCGCAACAGCGAGGAGAAGACGCTGGTGCAGACAACAATCGATCAGTTGGCCGCTCAATTGGCCCAGGTGCGCGGTTGGTTAGACGAGAAGAAACAGGCTGTGGGCGATAGTTTGGATGCATGGACTCGTTTCATGAATCTGTATCAAATTGTGATGTCTTGGGTGGCCGAGAAGCGTACGTTCATCGATCAAACGATTGAGCTGCGCACGTTGCCCGAGGCACGCAATAAGCTGAATGATTATGCGACGGCTGTGAAAAGTATTAAACCGATTGTGAAGCATTTGAGCGAAATGGACAAGGAACTGGAACACATTGGTCAAGTGACAACTGTGGGCGATCTCAAGGACAAGCTGCAGCAGGCTGAGGATGCGAAGATATCCGTGGAAGCGGTGCTACTGGAGAGGGTAAACTACTGCATTATCGAACATATACAATTACTATTAATTCTCTTTCCAATTCTTTATTCTTTGTGAATCCCATTGCAGAACTCACTGCTGCAGGAAGCCTGCGAGGAGTGGGATCAATGCGAACGCAAGATCAAGGATATACGACAATGGCATGAAAAGACCAAACAGACATTGGACTCCTCACCACAGCTGAAGAAACCCCTGCGCGATCAACTAGGCTATTGTGAAAAGACTCTGGCCGATATTAATGTGCAAAAAACCAAACTTAGATTGTCGATTGAAAAATTAGAGGTAAGTATGCGGATGCTTATAGCTAATGGAGAAACGCTTTTCCATGCGCCACTTTTCTTTTGCTATCCGGCAGGTACACTTCCGCAATGGCATGGGTGGCGATCCACGCCTTAGCGAGAACGTTGACGATTTGGTGCGATTGCTCGATGGACTTGGCGATGTGGTTAAGACCAAATCGCAGAGCCTCGAGCAAACGTTGTCCCAAATCGATGTGTATCAACAACAAATGCAAACGCTTCGCCAGCGTATCATACAGGAGGAGCAGCAACTGCGCCTCGTTATGGCGCCTACGTACTTGCCACACGATCGTGAGCGCGCATTAGCCGAGCAACAGGTACGTACCACTTTCTTGTTATCAAAATCAGTTTCTCTCAAGTTTATGTGTAGAACAATTCCCTGATTAGCAGTTAGCTAGAACAATTTAAATAAAAGGACCAAAGTCTAGGATCTCATTATATCTCGTATCTCTTAATTACACAAATATATCTATTTAGTAGCTCGTAAATAACAGCAACTGTAAGCTAAGCTGAGATCTCAAAAGAAAAAAACAAGCCCCTTGTGATATATTTTATAGATCCCTACATCATTCTCATGCTATATTGAACGAATCTTTAATTTAATGCTATACAACAGTTGACAGAACAACCAGTTTGTTGGCCCAAAATAAAAACTACAAAAGTTATTAACCCTCAAGTAACCAAATATTTAGAACAAATGAATTAAATAATACCTTAATTATTAAAAGAACGTTCTGCAAGAATAAAAAAAAAGTGCGGATAGGTCCGAAACAAAGTTGCACGGTGGCTGCGTAAAGTAAATTCGAATAAATTATAGTTTTTTCTTTTTGTTTTTCATTTCAATTATTTCTTTTGTTTTGCTTTATTTTGTTAATCAAGTGCGCATATTGTTAAATCTCGTCAAATTCTCTCTTACGTTTTTATTATTTTCGAATTCGATTTATGCCATTTTCATTTCATCAAAACATATAACTACATACACTGCAATACATTACATTTCAGTTCATCAACGTTCATCTTTGTGCTTATTGTATTCTTATTTTTTCCATCTATTAATTTTATTTTGCCAATTCTCATGTCATACCGTGCAGCTCGAAAAACAAACCGACTTGCCTCTCATTTCATTTAATATGCCCATCATTGTTATGCCTCTGCCATACATTTGTTGTGTCTGTAAAATACAAAAACAGAAATACCAATTCATTGTCACGTGCCAAATCATTAACAAAAAAAAATAAAAGAAACTATATATATAAATATAAGCAAGAGAATTCACATAAGTTCTTGTTGCCGGGGGTAGCCCATTCAATATGTGTAGAAACAATCAAATAAATTCTTTCTCCAGTTCATTATTCAGCGAGCTATTTTAGGCATTGCCAGAATAAACGTTTTCAACTATTTCACACCAAACAAAAAAAAAAAAAATTTCCCTCGATATATATACATACTTGTATTATGTATAGCAGCAGGGCATTATTTTATTATACAATACATATATATAGTTAGATTTAAAATTAAATGTTCGTTTTAAGTTTACATTGCGAATTGCAATGTTGGCGGTAAGTGGCAACTTTAACAAAGTCCAAAATTAATAACAATTTTTCAATATGATTTTTTTGTTGTATCAGTAAAGACATTTGATTTTTGGATTCCCAGTAGTAGTTGGGGCAACTCTTGCTATGAGAACTTATCTTATTTTATCTTGCCGAGAACACAAACACACACATAATTACAGTCGAAGCATAATTACAAAATGGCGGCTCACATAAAACATAAAAAAAGATCACCACAAATCACAATCACTTGACATCCACATTATGTATCATCACAGCTTTCGCTTAGACATTATTCATTTATGATTTTAGTCGTTTTGTTTTTTACTTTAATTAGTTAGCCGGGCAGACATTTACAAATTTCACTCAAAGATCCGCTCAACGTCACAGCAACCTCTCTTTCTTTCTCTCAATCTAATTCTCTTATTAAGCGTTATATCGCTCTCAATTATCTTTTAGTTACAAGTAATGGTTACGGTTTTAATTTGACTTATGTATTTTATTTTTGACATTTTGTATTTTATCTTTTTATCTTTTCTCTACGTAAAAAAACAAACAAACAAAAATCTGGTGTCGTTGCGCTTTACGAAATATTTAAATAATTGTAAACAATTTCCTCACACGAAAACATTAAATACATTTTACTAATATTTGAAATAATTATTTAACTTTTAACTGGATTCTTGGGCTTTTGCTCGCTTGCCTCTTGTGCTAAATTGAAACTAAAATATGTGACTAACTTCAAATCCATGCCTCTACCAACTATTTAACTATTGCCATAACTCCCTCACACACATGCATTCCATTGAATCAACACAAACACACACACATGGGTATTGCGTACTTCTTCAACACACAAAAACCTGGTATATGGTTGCTTGATCTATTATGGCATTATTATGCTCGCTGCATTTCATATAAAAATGGATCATATATGATTACTATGCTGACTTTTTTGTATTTCTTCTCTATATAAAATGCTCACGCCGAAACATTTAAATAATTCTCAACAAAATGCACCAAACGCATAAACAATATATAAACTCTCTCTCTATGTCTCTGTCTCTGTCCTACAACCCTCACTTAAAAAAATATAAAAATATCGATAATAGGCATGTCGTGAACGTGTCAAAAATTTGCATTCGAAAATAACCGCACGTAATGAGCGCATCAAATTGTTAATACATCGCGGTACGCCGGACGATGCTAAGCTAGAGATCTAGATCTAGAGATTTTAGATGCCGCGCCGCACAGCTATATGGCACTACAACACAGTACTTATAAGAAAATAACTATTATATATATATATACCTATATATCTAGACTAGATCAAACCAAAGAAATGCAGAGCAGCCACCGTCGTTTGGTTGTCAGTCTGCTGCCACTTCAAACAGTCTCCCAATGTTAGCTGGGGCAGCGACTAAACCCAGCGTCAGGCCCCTTATTATACTACATATATTAATATTACATGACCCAAATGCTTAAGAAAAAAATCTACAAAAAAAAGAAGAATTAACTATTAAATATATATTTTTAAAATGAAAACCCTGAAGAGTATTACTTGTAGCCTCCATTTTAGCAAGTTGACAGGTAGCTTTGGTTAGGCCCTTGAATTTTCCAATCGAAAATGAAAGCTAACGTTCTTTTTGGCAAATCTCCCCCAATCTCTCTCTCTCTATCACGTGCACTCTCGCTCGCCTGCCCGCCCGTTACTCTCCATATGAACGCATTAGGCAATGCGACAATCAATCGATGGCATGCAGCAAACGTATGACGCAACCGCCGCCCAATCCTATGCTCTGGATCCACATTCAGTGGTAACCACTTCATCAACTGTCTCGTTGCTTATGAAGCCAACGGCAGTAGGTCTAACCTATGCTGAAGTGTTATCAGGACATGCGAGTCCGGTAAGCGGTAATGAATCGGCAACGACAATGGCGACAATAGCGACAACATCGACACAACCAAGACAAGAAAAACGCGACACGACCACGACAATAACGACAAGGCAACAACAACAACAACAATCGAACGTAAACCAAGAACAAACCTTTATTACTACAACCACCACCACAACAACGACAAGAACAACACGCACATTTGAGGATGAATCAGAAACATCTGAATCGAGCACTCATTTACCCACTGTGGTCTATGAAAGGAAGCAACCTCAACATGTTACACCATCCAGCAGCATCCATGTGACCTCTGACTATGAGGAAACCACTGATCCAATTCAAATTGTAACCACAACTATTACAGCAGATCAACAAGTTCCTACTAGCAATACCAATCTTCAGTTTATCGAAAGCGAGCAACACCATTCATCATATGCGGGTAAGAAATTGCAAGCGCCGCGAGCTGAACGTCGTGGGCGTTCTCCCAGACGTCGACGTGAGCCGCATGTGGAGCAACAGCAACAACAACAGCATCAACAACAACATCAACAACAACATCAACAACAACATCAACAACAACATCAACAACAACATCAACAGCAACTCTACGTGCCACAGGAAGAGCGTGCACGTTCTCGTAGCCCGATTTGGGTACCCGGTTCAACCTCCTATGCAGAGGTGTTGCGTGGTCTTGAATTGGAGCGCTTGCAAGCCGAAGAGTTGGCCAGACAAGCAGCAGCAGGTCAGGCTCAGCCTCATGTGGATCTGACCATACAGGATGTAATTGATGCCAGCTATGTGTCACAAACAAAGCCTCAACCTGTCGAGCAATTTGTTAGTCAAGTCGAGCCCGATTTGAGCTATGTTCAGCAACAGGAGCAGAAACAGCAACAGCAGCTTTCTAGCTATGAAGTACCCATGACAGCCGAGGAGATAACGGCAACGTATTTACAGCCAGATCCACAGCTCTACCAGACCATGTACGAGAATGTAGCTGATAGCGGCCAGTGGGGCTATGTCACCACCGAACCGAGCAGCGATCAACAGCTGCAACAACAGCAGCAGCAACAGCCGAATTACTATGATTCTGTTATGCAGATGCAGTATCCAATACAGTATCAGCCGGTGGCTGTGCCACCAGCAGCAACCACAGGTTATCAAGTGTTGGCTGGTTACTATCCGCCCATGGAGAACTATCCATCGCAGGTGTATTACACTCAACAAACAGAATACACACAGGAATATCAACAGCAGGAACATCAGCCAACTCAATCAGAGCTTAATCCAGAGGTTGCTGCTTATCAACCAGAAATTGTAGAACACTCATATATACTCGAGCCGTATCGCACAGATATCAACCTAACGGGCTCATCGACAACAGGTAATAGTGTGCTTGATCGTGTGGTCACCACACTGGCATCCATGGTGCAACAGAGTACCGAACCTCTGACTACAAGTACACAACAGATACAACCTACTGTTGTTACGCTACATCAGGAACCTGAGCAGGTTTACATTGAGGAGCACGTGCAGATGTTGCGTCCTGTAGAACCACAGGAATTTGAAATGAATGAGCCACGTCCTGATATAACCTTTGGTCAATTTGATGTAGATGCTATTGAGACCATACCCATTGAAGTAGCACAGCCTCAGCAACAACCTCAGCCTCAACTACAATTTGATCATCAACTACAACAAGCACCGCAATCGCAAAGTCACACGACAGTAACGACAACGCGAGTTGTGGAGGAAACGATTCACTCGCAACAGACAGAGCCAACTGTGATAGCACCGACGGCGCCGGAAATCGTAGCAGCCCAAGAGACTGTTCTAGTAGTACGTCCTAAGGTGCAAGAGCCCAATCAGAATCAGCAAAAGCAACAACAAAGCCAAGATACAAGTGCTGGCAGCACGTATGCAGAAGTGCTTTTTGGTCAATTACATCGAGCACAACATCCAGTTTTCCAGCCATCCAGTCAACAGCAACAACAACAGATCCCAGTACGTATAGCTGCCCCTTTGCCGCAAATTCGCAATGCTGATCATGCAACAACCACTAAACACACAACAATTACCACCATAAAGAGTCAACAACAAGCAAAACATCCAGAAAAGTCTCTTGATGTTGCTTCTGAAAAGATTTCCAGGCCAAAACGACAACGCCATGAGCCACAACCGGAACCATTGCCAATCAAGGTCAGCACCAGAAAGGAGACAAAAACGAACCGTAAACATAAATCTCCTGAAACAAATGGTGCTCATGTTGAGCGCACAATTATTGTGGAAGATGTACCTTCTGAGGTTATCCAGGTCGAGGAGCCTCAAAGACACCCGGAGCCTAAGAGCCGCAAGTCTAAAAAAACTAAGAAGCCAGCGGAACAGTTAGTTGAATCATCCACAGAACCAGAATTGAAGAGTTCAATCGAAAGGGTGGTTGAAACCACAACGAAAACAATTACAAAGACTATGTCTACGCCAACTGTTGAAGTTGTCAAAACGGAAATTTCTATTACACCGGAAACAACAGTAGTGACTTCCTCTGGACCGAACAAAAAAGATAGAAAGAAGCACACACCAAAGGAAAAAATAGTTGAGCCAGTTGTCGAGATCATTCAAAAGACAGAAATTTTGCCAGTTGTAGAACCAACCGTTGAACCAACTACGACAGCATCGAAGAAAGATAAGAAGAAGTCTAAAAATGTGGTTGAAACAATAACTGCTACCACAAAACATGTTGAGCCAGTTGTGGAGGTTGTTGAACAACTAGAAACTGTTTCCGTAGTTGAGGAACCGATTTCTGAACCAATTCCTCTTCCCAATCAATCAAAGAAGAGCAAAAAGAAGTCCACAACAATTGTAGAAACCACGACAACCACTAACGACATTATAAAGTCAATTGAGGTCGCTGCAAAAGTTGAAGCTCTTGTTGAACAAACTTCAGAACCAACGCCTGTTCCAGCACCTTCTAAGAGGGATAAGAAGAAGACTACAACTGTTGTGGAAACCACGGCAATTACAGAACATATTGCAAAACCAGCTGAGGTTATTGAACAGGTTGAAGCTGCGGTTGAAGCAACTCCTGATTTGACTCCTGTTCCATTATCTGTTTCACCGCCTTCCAAAAAAGACAAAAAGACTACGACTGTTGTGGAAACAACGACACTCGCGAAGGATATTGTGGCACCTGCTGAAGTGGTGATTGAATCAACTCCTGAACAAGTTCCCGTTCAAGCTCCTATTTCAGCTCCTTCTAGAAAAGACAAGAAAAAGTCCACAACTGTTGTGGAAACTACAACTACTACAAAGGAAATAGCAACACCAGTCGAGGTTATTGAACCTGTTATTGAGCTAGCTCCTGTACCAGTTGCTGAAGCAGCGTCTCTTCCAGTTGCTGAACCAGACCTGGCATCAGCTCCAACAAAGAAGAACAAAAACCACACCACAACTTCAGTGGAAACTACGACGATTTTCAAGAATACAGTTGAGCCATCTCTTCAGATTGTAGAACAAATTAATATTGTCCCCATTGAGGAACCAGTTATCGAAAAGAAAATTGTGGAACCAACTATTGAGAAAGAAGAGAAACCTAAGAGCATAGATATATCAACGAAGGATAAGAAACGCGAAATGGTTCAGGAGACAGTTCAAGTGGAACAACAGTCAACAGAGACGGCAACAAATGGAGTTGAAATCGTTGAGTCAATTGTTAGTGATCCCGTGAATGAGATTGCTACCAATACGCAGATCACAGAATTTGTAGAGCCAGAGGTGTCTTCCATTATTCTGGTAACTGAGCCAATATCAACGATTGCCACAACCGAAACAAATGAGACTTTTGTAGAAAGTGACCCTGTGATTACCACTTCCACTAACACGATTTCAACGGAGAGTGGTACTACTACCATAACAACCAGAACTATAACCAAACATATTACTAAGCGTATTGTAAAGCGTATTGTCGATGGCAAAGAGGAGATCGTCGAAGAAGATGTCATTGACGATTTGCCAGAGGAGAATATTTCGGTGGAGCATTATGAGCTTCCTGCAATTGAATCGACAACTTCAACTCCTGTTTCACTGCCTGGACTTTCTGCAACGCAGGATACAACTGTGGTTCAAGGTGGATCCATTACAAAGACCACAATCACCAAAACGAAACGCATTCTGAAACGAATAACCGCAAATGGTGAAGAAGTGGTGGAAGAGGTCTTTGAGGATGAGCCCGAAGTGGAACGTGATGTCACCCTACTTCCGACAACAGTTCTCACCTCGACAAACGTCAGTGTTGAAACACAATCGAGTGTGTCACAGGAACAAATTCGTGATGCTGCTGAAAGTGCCATTGAGGAGATTGTAGATAAGGCTGAAAAGTTAACTGAGCCACAGAAACCATCACGTAAGGACAAACATAAGCCAGAGACTAGTTCCATAGTGAAGGAAACTGTTGATTTTATTGTGGCTGAGTCAGAGCAGAAACCACACAAACCAAGCCGTAAGGATAAGAAAAAGAAGCAGATCAAATCTGAGAGTGAAGAAGTTAATCCAAATAATAATGATGCCATAACAAAACCAGAAAGTCCTATTATGCAAAATGTAGCCGAAATTACCGAGCCACAAGTACCACTAGAAACCACAGAGCCCCTGAATACAACAAGTGCAATTTCCATTGATAAAAATCAACCACAGTCCACAGAGACGTCTGCGAACAGTGATGATGGTAGTCTCGTTAAGACGACCGTGATACGAACTACAAAGATCGTAAAGAAGATCAACCAGCAAGATGGCCAAGATATGTCGACTTCAACACATTCAGATGTACCCTCATTGGATTCGTTTGAACTCCTCGAAAAAACTGTCGAATCACCTAAGGTAGAAAAATCTGAGATGAATAGTCGTGAAATCAGTGACGAGGGTGTTGTAAAGACAACTAAGACAACAACAATTCGAACAATTAAAAATACTAAAAATGAAGCTGACAAGGAAGTTCTAACAGAGAGTGAAGTGGAAGTTATTCCCGAATCTCCAACGACTGAAGATACTGTACAAAGCGAAGATGGTTCTGTGTTAAAGACCACAACAGTGCGCACGACTCGAATCGTTAAGAAAATTGCCAATGACAGTGAAAATGTCAGCGAAACGAGCAGCTTGACTGAGCCCATTGTTGAATCCATCATCCACGATGCACCAATTGTAGCAGAATCTGTGACCACTGAATCAAACAGTGAGGGTATCACAAAGACTATAACCACGCGCACCACTAAGGCTGTAAATAAAACAATTTTAACCGAATCTGTGGACGCGCCTGTTTCTGAACAAATTGTTTTTGGAGCGGAGCAAACTTTCGAACAACCCCCTATTCCAACGGAAAGTGTAGATATTAAAACATCTACGCTGGATTTCATTATTTCCGAACAACAGAATATCGCACCAGTACCCGATAAGAAGCCACGGAAATCAAAGAAGCAGAAGGAAGCTCCTAATTCCAAAGAGAAAAAAAGAAACACCCGAAATTCAGACAGCCCCAACCGAGGAGCTAGTTGCCACAACCGAGAAGCTAGTTGCTCCACTTGTTGCGGAACCAAAACAAAAGATTTTGCTTAAGGAAACACCTGAAATTCAGACAGCCCAAACCGAGAAGGCAGTTGCTCCACTTGTTGAGGAACCAAAACAAGACGTCTTGCCAACAGAGCCTTTCTATGAGAATGCTGGCAATGATGTTGTCAAGACTACAATCGTCAGGACAACGAAGATTGTTAAGAAAATCTCACACAATGTTGATAGTGAGGCAGTGTCTGAAGTGGTATCAACTCCGGAAATGGAAAGCGAACAACCAGCTGATCCCCTGGAAGTTGTTGAGGCTCCAATAACTGAGGATGCTGGTGGTGTAACAAAAAACAACAACTGTGCGAACCACAAAGATTGTAAAGAAGTTAAATGAAGACGGCGAGACAACAACCGAGGAGAGCAGCACAATTAGTGAACCAATCACTGTTCGGGAAGGATCTCCGACGATTTCGGAAATACCAAGTGAAGCGTCAACCACATCTAGTCAAATAGATGGTGCCATCATAAAGACAACAACAATTCGTACAATGCGAATAACCAAGAGAATTACAAATGACGGACGTATAGTTCTTACGGAAAGTGACACACCAAGTGATGTTGTTGTTACATCTAGTATTGAAATGCCCGATCAAAGACCAGTTAGTCCAGTGATAGTATCAAGTACAACATCCCCTGTTGTCACTTCAAGCAGCGAACAGAAATTCGAAAATGTTGGTGTCAATATTGAGTTAGGTGTTAGGGACACTGCAAGCAAATCCGGTGTTAAAGTTATAGGTATTGAGACAACAGAACTACCTACTACATTATACTCTGAGAAAACAACACATAGTTCAACGAATGGCGCTACAAACGAAACAGACACTATTGCCACTACTACAACAACTACCAAAAATACGATACTTACGACCACACAACGACGTAGCTTCGAAACCGAAGATGGCACAAATGTTCTTTTCGTGGGAGAAGGCATTGACGGAGCCTATCCACCAGGTACAGTTCAGAAAATTTCGCTCATAACTCATGAGGAGAAGTTGAAGACTCCAATCGTGAAAATGCATCTCGATTTTCCGGAGGTTAGTCTCCGTGTGACTGAGACTGTCACTGAGAATATTGAGTCACTGCAAAGAACTGCCGAATCAAGTACATCTTCCTTAGTGGAGGTTGTAGAGTCTGTCGCCTCAGATATTGTAGAGCCCGTTAATCCTAGCATTTCTGTTACCTCTACTGATACTCTTGTCACCTCTAGTGAGGAATCATCTTTGAAGGTAGCACAGAAAGACAAAGAGACTAAGAAGGTTTCCGTAGAACAGGTTGACAAAACAATTGTAGGTGCAAAGGATAGTGAGCCCCCCACCGATTTGAGTCCAGAAGAGCAAAAGCTTTTCGAAGACATTCAAAAGAAACTGTCCAAGAAAGATAAGAAGAAGCGTCCCGCAATTCCCGAAGAATTCATTAAGCAGGAATCCCAGATCCTTGTTGCAGAAAGCAAAGGTAATGAAATAATTGCTATACCTGTAGTAGATGAAAAACAATCTTTAATTAATATTACTACCTCATCCAATGACAAACCAGTCCATTTAGCTCAAAATCTTTTGCAAGATGTGAGTTTGATTTCCAAAGCAAATACAATCGAGCATGCCAAAGCTGATACTCTTTATCACGAAAAAATGCAAGAAATGCCAGATATTCCTTCCTCTATTGAAAGTCTTAAAGAAACGCAATTAGATATTCCATGTGAAAAACAGAACTTCCCAGATCCTACTAATACCGCTAAACAAATTGTTCCTGCCAAACCAAGCGTATTAATTGCTGAAGCATTTGTGGCTAACACGGTAAGCACTTTAATTTCTACTAATATTCAAAATATTATCCCATATGAAAGAATCTATGAAGTTCCTAAATACAATTTATCTCATTTTAATATTGCCGAGGGTCTTTATCACATAATCAAATCTAAGACAAATGAATCACACGAGCCAACTCTTGTTAAGGTTGAACCGATTGTAAGTTCGGTTGAACCTGTTGTTCCAACGACCTCGGTTGATAACTCGAACGTAGAAATCTTAGAGATTGCTGAAAAGATTTACGAAATTCCCAAATATGACATTCGCGTATTCACCACAGCTGAGGGTAACTATCACGTAATTAATTCCGAATCCACCGAAAATGCACAAGTTACGGTTGAAAGTTCTGTCGATTCAACAATAAAGAGTCCTTCAGACGAAATTCAGACAATATCTACCACCATCTCCGAACCTGCAAAGGTATCACCCACATTAGATAAAATATTTGAGGTTCCAAAGTACGATATACTATCATTGAGTTCAGCAGAGAGCTATTATCAGACAACAAAGGCGAAAACTGAAATTCAGCCCGTCGGGGAAACCCAGACGATTGAAAATTCAAGCAACATAACTACTACGATCGAACCCAAAAAGGAAACTAATGACACAGAGACAGTCACCGAGTCCTCAGCTACAAAAGATTCCAAGACATCCGTAAAAATCACGTCAACAACAGTGACCGAAACAATTAGTGAGGCTGTAATTCCAGAAGAACCAAAGGCACTTGAACCTGAAAAGAAGTCCGAGGAGCCAATGAAACCAGCATACGCTGGTTTGCCTATTGATGAATCGAGCAGCTCCTGGCTGGATGTTTTGGATGAACCAATGGTATTCTCAGATGAAGAAGAAGAACCAATCGTTAAAGAATCTGTCCCTGAAAAGCTTAGCGAGACAGTTGTGGAAGAAAATGTTGTCACATCAGAGGCAGTCCCCGATTCCCCAGTTACTGGAGATTCCAAGACAACTGTAACAATCACAACAACAACAGTGACCGAAACAGTCAGCGAGTCTGTAATTCCAGAAGAACCAAAGGCACTTGAAGCTGGAAAGATGCCTGAGGAGCCTAAGAAACCAGCATACGCTGGTTTGCCGGTTGATGAATCGAGCAGCTCCTGGATGGATGTTCTGGATGAACCAATGGTATTCTCGGATGAGGAAGAAGAACCAATAGTTAAAGAATCTGTCCCTGAAAAGCTTAGTGAGACAGTTGTGGAAGAAAATGTTGTCGCATCAGATGCAGCCACCGAGTCCTCAGTAACTGAAGATTCCAAGACAACTGTAACAATCACGACAACAACAGTGACCGAAACCGTAAGCGAATCTGTAATTCCAGACGAACCAAAGGCACTTGAACCTGAAAAGAAGCCGGAGGAGCCTAAGAAACCAGCATACGCTGGTTTGCCGGTTGATGAATCGAGCAGCTCCTGGATGGATGTTCTGGATGAACCAATGGTATTCTCGGATGAGGAAGAAGAACCAATAGTTAAAGAATCTGTCCCTGAAAAGCTTAGTGAGACAGTTGTGGAAGAAAATGTTGTCGCATCAGATGCAGCCACCGAGTCCTCAGTAACTGAAGATTCCAAGACAACTGTAACAATCACGACAACAACAGTGACCGAAAACGTAAGCGAATCTGTAATTCCAGACGAACCAAAGGCACTTGAACCTGAAAAGAAGCCGGAGGAGCCTAAGAAACCAGCATACGCTGGTTTGCCGGTTGATGAATCGAGCAGCTCCTGGATGGATGTTCTGGATGAACCAATGGTATTCTCGGATGAGGAAGAAGAAACAATAGTTAAAGAATCTGTCCCTGAAAAGCATAGTGAGACAGTTGTGGAAGAAAATGTTGTCACATCAGATGCAGCCACCGAGTCCTCAGTAACTGAAGATTCCAAGACAACTGTAACAATCACGACAACAACAGTGACCGAAACCGTATGCGAATCTGTAATTCCAGAAGAACCAAAGGCACTTGAACCTGAAAAGAAGTTTGAGGAGCCTAAGAAACCAGCATACGCTGGTTTGCCGGTTGATGAATCGAGCAGCTCCTGGATGGATGTTCTGGATGAACCAATGGTATTCTCGGATGAGGAAGAAGAACCAATAGTTAAAGAATCTGTCCCTGAAAAGCTTAGTGAGACAGTTGTGGAAGAAAATGTTGTCGCATCAGATGCAGCCACCGAGTCCTCAGTAAATGAAGATTCCAAGACAACTGTAACAATCACGACAACAACAGTGACGGAAGCATATAGCGAGGCTGTAATTCCAGAAGAACCAAAGGCACTTGAACCTGAAAAGAGGCCGGAGGAGCCTAAGAAACCAGCATACGCTGGTTTGCCGGTTGATGAATCGAGCAGCTCCTGGATGGATGTTCTGGATGAACCAATGGTATTGTCGGATGAGGAAGAAGAACCAATAGTTAAAGAATCTGTCCCTGAAAAGCTTAGTGAGACAGTTCTGGAAGAAAATGTTGTCGCATCAGATGCAACCGCCGAGTCCTCAGTTACTGAAGATTCCAAGACAACTGTAACAATCACGACAACAACAGTGACCGAAACCGTAAGCGAATCTGTAATTCCAGAAGAGCCAAAGGCACTTGAAGCTGAAAAGAAGCCTGAGGAGCCTAAGAAACTAGCATACGCTGGTTTGCCGGTTGATGAATCGAGCAGCTCCTGGATGGATGTTTTGGATGAACCAATGGTATTCTCAGATGAAGAAGGAGTTGTGAAGAGCCCTGCTCCTGAGAAGATTAGCGAGACAACTGTTTACGAAAAGGATGTCGAATCTCCACAGTCAGAGACAGTCACTGAGTCCTCCGTATCAGAAAATTCAAAGACAACGGTAACAATCACGACAACAACAGTAACCGAAACAGTAAGCGAGCCTGTAATTCCTATCGAACCTGAGGTTATCACTGAAGAACCGATTACAGACGACTCGAAAACGTCAACAACGACAACAATGACGGTCAATACATCGACGGAAGCACAAGTTATTGAAAACCCACCAGTTTACTCTGGTTTATCACTTGAAGGTCCAATTGATACTTGGTCTAGTGTTTTGGAGGAAACGGCACCAAACACTGGAAGTGTTGCGTTTACATCCACATTGTCTGCGGATGCTCCAGAATTTACTCCTTCATATCTAAGACATGTGTTTGCTGACCAAACAAATACATTCCTTGCCAATGAGAGAGTCTACAATGAATTCATTCCACGAAATAGAGTAGATCAAACAATCACAGTTCAAAAGAAACAAAAGAAAATTAAGCCAGCCAAACGACAGAAGAAACCAGAGGAAGATCGTCAAGAAAGTGCAAGTGCTCCTGCGGAACCCCCTTCATTTACTTTAGATGTTGATGAATCCGTCGAGCCAAGTGTATGGGAAAACAACCGCGATGGCAAGTCCTATGCAGATGTCCTATTTAGTTCAGGGTTGGCTACAGACGTTGAAGAAAAATCAATTTCAGAACAACAAAAGCCCATTACTGTTGAAAAATTGCCCAAGGCCGAAAAACCAAAGAATCAGAAAAGTAAGCCAAAACAAGAAAAGCAAAAAACCAAGCAATTCGTCGAAGAAGATTCCAGTACTGAAAAGTCGAAGCCCACAACAGAAAGCTCAAAAGAACCATCTTCTGACGAGCGAGAAGTTCCTACTGTTCCTGAATTTAGTTGGTCAGCCCTTGTTAAAAGGCCTGGTGAATGGTCGGATACAACAGTAATCAAAAAGGAAACTCAGTCTGCTCCTACTAAAGTAGAAGAAAGGAAACCCAAAAAAGAAATAAAGGAGGAACGAAAATCTACAAAAACAAAGAAAGCAAAGAAATCAAAGAAGCAATTTGAGGAACCTGTCTCAACGACTTCTGAAGATGAAAAACATGAAGAAGTAGAAATGCGAAAAGAACAATCAGTAGATGTGACCGAGGCGGTAGTTCAGCCAGTGAATGAAAACCAACCCGAAAGCACTGCATTTTCATGGGCATCGCTCGTAAAGCGGCCTGGAGAGTGGGTCGACACAACTGTAACTCATATCAAGTCGGCAATTAGTTCTTCATCTGACAAAGTGGAAATTGAAAGGAAAGAACCGGAGAAGCCTAAGAAGACTCGTCAACAGAAGAAGGCCGATCGCGTTGATACTAAAAAGCAACGAGCTACAGATAAAGAGGAAAGAACACCGGTAACCATCATTAAGCAAGAAACTACTGTGGAAAGTGAAGTCATAAAACCAATTCCTGAACCTCAAATTGAGAGCAATAGTAATGCTTTCTCTTGGGCTTCGTTAGTAAAGAAGCCAGGTGACTGGGTCGATGATATCGCGTCCAGAAAGAAGCCTCTATCTGTTCCACCAGTTGAACCAAAACCAGAACCAAAGCCTCGGAAAGAACGCAAAACTGTCAAAGTTACAAAGAAAGAACTTCATTCTGATACAGAAGATAAGAAATATCCTGAGGCTAACCCTGAAAAGACGTTACCAACTGAAGTATCTTCCCCATCCGATGATAGCGATGTTATTGTGTCGTCTTCGTCTGCAACTCGTGATGACGGGGTGGTAACTTGGGCCAAAATTGCCAGTCAAATCGATGCCATGTCAGACTTGCCACCAAAGGAAAAGAAGGTAATCAAGCAAAAGAAAGCAGAACCCATTAAACAAACAATAAAAACAGATCACATCGAGAAGAGAAAGGAAACTATGAACTCCTCCTGGTCAACAATTGTCACTCAGCAAACCACTGACTTTTTAGAATCTGAACGGCTGGTTCCTAAGGTAGTTGATGTGCAGAAAAAGATTCCTGTGAATGAATCTCCAGTAATCGAAGCATCAATAATTGCGGAGGAACCCGAAAGGAAATTCCACAAGTCTTGGGCAGAAATGAGTGATGATGAGGGCGATGATTTTGTAGTTGAAAACAAATCATGGAAGGAAATAATTGAAGATGAAGTTGAGATTCCACTCCTTGCGGAAAATGGTGACGAAGCAAACATTAATAAGATTATCGAAACCATTCAAGAAATGAAATCTGATGTAACTACAGTCACTACTGTAACGGAAACTACAAAGAACAATGAATCTGTAACCAAGAACGATGTTGTAACTGAAATAGTTGGCGAGTCTGTCATTATAGCACAGCCGGAAGATGTAGTAAAAGAGTCGTTTGAGGCCGACCAGCCAACGGCAGTTGAAACTGAAAAGAAACACATAGAAGAGACAGAACCAGCAGAGCCTGAAAAGCCTGAAGTACGTGTGCCTATTATCACCACTACTGTGACTAAAAGTATCAGTGAATCTGCTCTTGTGGACAAGCCTAAGGGAGACGAAGCCGAGGAGAAGTCCGAGGAACCTAAGAAACCAGCTTATGCTGGCTTACCTGTTGATGAATCCAGCAACTCTTGGATGGATGTTTTGGATGATCAAATGGTATTCTCAGATGAAGAAGAAGTAGCTATAGTAAAGGAACCTCAGCCCGAAAAACTAACTGACAAAATTTTGGAAGAAAATGTTGTTTCAAAGACAGCTACCGAGACTTCAATTACAAAAGATTCCAAGACAACTGTAACAATAACGACAACAAAAGTGACCGAAACAGTTAGCGAATCTGTAATTCCAGAAGAACCAAAGGCAAATGAACCTGAAAAGAAGCTGGAGGAACCTAAAAAACCAGCATACGCTGGTTTGCCGGTCGATGAATCGAGCAGCTCCTGGATGGATGTTCTGGATGAACCAATGGTATTCTCGGATGAGGAAGAAGAAACAATAGTTAAAGAATCTGTCCCTGAAAAGCTTAGTGAGACAGTTGTGGAAGAAAATGTTGTCGCATCAGATGCAACCACCGAATCCTCAGTTACTGAAGTTTCCAAGACAACTGTAACAATCACGACAACAACAGTGTCCGAAACCGTAAGCGAATCTGTAATTCCAGAAGAACCAAAGGCACTTGAACCTGAAAAGAAGTTTGAGGAGCCTAAGAAACCAGCATACGCTGGTTTGCCGGTTGATGAATCGAGCAGCTCCTGGATGGATGTTCTGGATGAACCAATGGTATTCTCGGATGAGGAAGAAGAACCAATAGTTAAAGAATCTGTCCCTGAAAAGCTTAGTGAGACAGTTGTGGAAGAAAATGTTGTCGCATCAGATGCAGCCACCGAGTCCTCAGTAACTGAAAATTCCAAGACAACTGTAACAATCACGACAACAACAGTGACCGAAACAGTCAGCGAGTCTGTAATTCCAGAAGAGCCAAAGGCACTTGAAGCTGAAAAGAAGCCTGAGGAGCCTAAGAAACCAGCATACGCTGGTTTGCCGGTTGATGAATCGAGCAGCTCCTGGATGGATGTTCTGGATGAACCAATGGTATTAACGGATGAGGAAGAAGAACCAATAGTTAAAGAATCTGTCCCTGAAAAGCTTAGTGAGACAGTTGTGGAAGAAAATGTTGTCGCATCAGATGCAGCAACCGAGTCCTCAGTAACTGAAGATTCCAAAACAACTGTAACAATCACGACAACAACAGTGACCGAAACCGTAAGCGAATCTGTAATTCCAGAAGAGCCAAAGGCACTTGAGGCTGAAAAGAAGCCTGAGGAGCCTAAGAAACTAGCATACGCTGGTTTGCCGGTTGATGAGTCGAGCAGTTCCTGGATGGATGTTCTGGATGAACCAATGGTATTCTCAGATGAGGAGGAAGAACCAGTTGTTAAAGAATCTGTTCCTGAAAAGCTTAGCGAGACAGTTGTGGAAGAATATGTCCCATCAGAGACAGCCACCGAGTCCTCAGTTACTGAAGATTCCAAGACAACTATAACAATCACGACAACAACAGTGACCGAAACAGTCAGCGAGTCTGTAATTCCAGAAGAGCCAAAGGCACTTGAAGCTGAAAAGAAGCCTGAGGAGCCTAAGAAACCAGCATACGCTGGTTTGCCGGTTGATGAATCGAGCAGCTCCTGGATGGATGTTCTGGATGAACCAATGGTATTCTCGGATGAGGAAGAAGAACCATTAGTTAAAGAATCTGTCCCTGAAAAGCTTAGTGAGACAGTTGTGGAAGAAAATGTTGTCGCATCAGATGCAGCCACCGAGTCCTCAGTAACTGAAGATTCCAAGACAACTGTAACAATCACGACAACAACAGTGACCGAAACCGTAAGCGAGTCTGTAATTCCAGAAGAGCCAAAGGCACTTGAAGCTGAAAAGAAGCCTGAGGAGCCTAAGAAACTAGCATACGCTGGTTTGCCGGTTGATGAATCGAGCAGTTCCTGGATGGATGTTCTGGATGAACCAATGGTATTCTCGGATGAAGAAGAACTAATAGTTAAAGAATCTGTGCCTGAAGAGACCATCGATACATTTGTGGAAGGAAACGTCGCATCTCTCGAGCCAGTAGGAGTCACCAAATCCTCGATTTCAGAAGATTCCAAAACTATTGTTACATTTACGACAACAACTGAAACAGTCAGTGAACCTTCAGTTGTACATGAACCATATGTCGCAGAGCCTGAAAAGGTTCACGATAATCCAGTTAATGTGTGGGAATTGAATTCGTCGTATGCTGATGTAGTAAAACACACAATAAGCTTTATAGATGGAGAGAAGTTAAACGTTGAAAAAATTCAGAAAAATACTACTGAGCCAGAACTTTATTCATCAGGAGTGTGTGAGAAGGTTACTAAGAAATCTATATCCAAGAAAGAAAAAAAAATGAAAAAAGTACACGCTGAACCCGAGTCTGAAAGAGAGCAATATGTAGAATCGGCAAATGAACAAATTTCAATCCAAAACGTGGTTGAAGAGTCCACAAATGAGGCGAGTGTGTATGAAGAACACCACGTAAATAAAGTGCAGCTCCAAAAATGGTCGGAAATGGTAGACGAAGAAGGTCCTATAAGTGTTGATCAACCACAATCTGGAACTGAGTTTTCATGGTCATCTATTGTCCGAAAAGGAACAGATGAACCCACAACAATATTCACTGAGCAGAATACGGTAGAGCAAAAGTCCGCAAAGCAAAAGACAAATAAGACAAAGAAACCCCAAATAGACCAAATACCAAAAATAAGTACAGCACCAGCAACTCCTATTGAAATTTCACCAGAATTAGACACTCAAGCCCAAGAAAATATTATGGTTGACACTCTCCCAGATCAGAAGGCAGCGCGAGAAATTGTACCAAATCAAACTCATTCTTGGTCGTCGGTTGTTTCACAAACGGTAAAATCTACTTCTTCACATGACATACAAGACTTTATTCAGAAGGAGCAGAATTTCTCAACAATTGTTAACGATAAGCCCACTCAGAAGATAAAGAAAGAAAAGAAATTGCAACAAATTGAACCAGCTGTAGAACCTAAAGAAGTTGTTGAATCGAAGCCAAAGTCTAAAAAAGAGAAGAAATTGCCAAAGGTTCAACAACATCAAGCTATCGAAAAAACTATTGGTCTGACAGAACCCAACGAACTACAATCTTCTACTCAGTCATGGTCATCAATTGTAAAAACCTCTACTACTACAATTCAAACTGTTTCCGAGCTCACACCCTTAGCTCCATTGAACCCAACTGAAGACCCCAAAATCACAATAGAGGAAATAGTTACTGAAACACAGCCAAATGAAACTTTTGTTGAAAAGGCAGAAAATGTTGTTGAACCCAAGAGAAAGTCGAAGAAAGATCACAAATTGCCGAAGCCTGAAGTAAAGCCAATTGAGGTTGTAGATACGATTGAAGCAAATTTGTCTGAAAATGAGGATACACAATCCTTAACTCAATCATGGTCATCGATAGTTTCGCAATCAATTTCTGCTCTGCCGAATGTTTCATCAGTTATCGTAGCACCCTCATCTGAACACTTTATTCGTAGTGAACAGAATTTGTCATCTATTGCTGATGATAAACCGAGAACGCTAAAGACCAAAAATGAAAAGAAATTGCAAAAAATTGAGAAACCAAAAGAAGAGGAACCTAAACAAAAGCCCAAAGAGGAAAATAAATTACCAGAGAAACAATCGATAGCTGTATTTGACACAAAAGTTCCCGACATTGTTGATACACAACCTTCAACCATGTCGTGGTCGTCTATCGTTTCAAAAACAATTGAAGTGACTCAAACTGAACCGTCTCCAAAAACGGTACCAACAACAGAAGACTTCATTCGAAAAGAACAACATTTCTCAACCATACTCAATGATAAACAACAAAACCAAAAAGACAAAAAGAAAGAAAACGACAATGAACCTAAAGAAATTTTGAAGTCCAAGTCCAAATCTAAGAAGGATAAGAAATCACCTATACTCCAACCGCAGCCAGAACCAGAAGCTCCATCCCCGATAGTTACTGACGAGCCAAATCTTGTCATTGAACGAACGGTTTCAGAAATTGTCGATACCCAATCTTCAACACAATCGTGGTCATCGATTGTATCGCAAACTTTGATAGACCCTACTCCTTTCAAACCTACTGAAGACCTCAATATTACAGAAACAGTTTCAGAAATGCCAAAGGAAACTGTTGCGGAGGAAGTCAAGCAAGTCGTTGAGCCTAAGAAGAAGTCCAAAAAGGAAAAGAAACCAAAGGAACCTAAACCTGCTATTGAAAACCCGATTATTGTGGAGGCACCAAAGAAGGTGATTGAATCCAAGGATATTGAAATCGTAGATTCACAGCCTTCAAGTCAATCGTGGTCGTCAATTGTAGCGCAAACAACTACGGTGGAGACAGTTTCTGAGCCCGCACCATTAGCGCCCTTCAAGCCAACTGAAGAACTCAATATCACAATTGAAGAAACAGTGTTAGAAAAACCAAAGGAAACTGTTGTGGAGGAAGTTAAGGAAGTCGTTGAGCCTAAGAAGAAGTCGAAAAAAGAAAAGAAACAAAAGGAACCTGAACCTGTTGTTGAGAAACCGATTGTTGTTGAGGAACCAAAAGTAATTGAATCCAAGGATATTGAAATCGTAGATTCACAGCCTTCAAGTCAATCGTGGTCGTCAATTGTAGCGCAAACAACTACGGTGGAGACAGTTTCTGAGCCCGCACCATTAGCGCCCTTCAAGCCAACTGAAGAACTCAATATCACAGTTGAAGAAACAGTGTTAGAAAAACCAAAGGAAACTGTTGTGGAGGAAGTTAAGGAAGTCGTTGAGCCTAAGAAGAAGTCGAAAAAAGAAAAGAAACAAAAGGAACCTGAACCTGTTGTTGAGAAACCGATTGTTGTTGAGGAACCAAAAGTAATTGAATCTAAGGATATTGAAATCATCGATTCACAACCTTCAACTCAATCGTGGTCGTCAATTGTAACGCAAACAACTACGGTGGAAACAGTTTCTGAGCCCGCACCATTAGCTCCCTTCAAGCCAACTGAAGAACTCAATAACACAGTTGAAGAAACAGTGGTAGAAAAACCAAAGGAAACTGTTGTGGAGGAAGTTAAGGAAGTCGTTGAGCCTAAGAAGAAGTCGAAGAAAGAAAAGAAACAAAAGGAACCTGAACCTGTTGTTGAGAAACCGATTGTTGTTGAGGAACCAAAAGTAACTGAATCTAAGGATATTGAAATCATTGATTCACAACCTTCAACTCAATCGTGGTCGTCAATTGTAACGCAAACAACTACGGTGGAGACAGTTTCTGAGCCCGCACCATTAGCTCCCTTCAAGCCAACTGAAGAACTCAATATCACAGTTGAAGAAACGGTCTCAGAAATTCCAACGGAAACTGTTGTGGAGGAAGTTAAGGAAGTCGTTGAGCCTAAGAAGAAGTCGAAAAAAGAAAAGAAACAAAAGGAACCTGAACCTGTTGTTGAGAAACCGATTGTTGTTGAGGAACCAAAAGTAATTGAATCTAAGGATATTGAAATCATTGATTCACAACCTTCAACTCAATCGTGGTCGTCAATTGTAACGCAAACAACTACGGTGGAGACAGTTTCTGAGCCCGCACCACTAGCTCCCTTCAAGCCAACTGAAGAACTCAATATCACAGTTGAAGAAACAGTCTCAGAAATTCCAAAGGAAACTGTTGTGGAGGAAGTTAAGGAAGTCGTTGAGCCTAAGAAGAAGTCGAAAAAAGAAAAGAAACAAAAGGAACCTGAACCTGTTGTTGAGAAACCGATTGTTGTTGAGGAACCAAAGCAAGTGATTGAATCCAAGGATATTGAAATCGTAGATTCACAGCCTTCAACTCAATCGTGGTCGTCAATTGTAACGCAAACAACTACGGTGGAGACAGTTTCTGAGCCCGCACCATTAGCTCCCTTCAAGCCAACTGAAGAACTCAATATCACAGTTGAAGAAACAATCTCAGAAATTCCAACGGAAACTGTTGTGGAGGAAGTTAAGGAAGTCGTTGAGCCTAAGAAGAAGTCGAAAAAAGAAAAGAAACAAAAGGAACCTGAACCTGTTGTTGAGGAACCAAAAGTAATTGAATCTAAGGATATTGAAATCATTGATTCACAACCTTCAACTCAATCGTGGTCGTCAATTGTAACGCAAACAACTACGGTGGAGACAGTTTCTGAGCCCGCACCACTAGCTCCCTTCAAGCCAACTGAAGAACTCAATATCACAGTTGAAGAAACAGTCTCAGAAATTCCAAAGGAAACTGTTGTGGAGGAAGTTAAGGAAGTCGTTGAGCCTAAGAAGAAGTCGAAAAAGAAAAGAAACAAAAGGAACCTGAACCTGTTGTTGAGAAACCGATTGTTGTTGAGGAACCAAAGCAAGTGATTGAATCCAAGGATATTGAAATCGTAGATTCACAGCCTTCAACTCAATCGTGGTCGTCAATTGTAACGCAAACAACTACGGTGAAGACAGTTTCTGTGCCCGCACCATTAGCTCCCTTCAAGCCAACTGAAGAACTCAATATCACAGTTGAAGAAACAGTGTTAGAAAAACCAAAGGAAACTGTTGTAGAGGAAGTTAAGGAAGTCGTTGAGCCTAAGAAGAAGTCGAAGAAAGAAAAGAAACAAAAGGAACCTGAACCTGTTGTTGAGAAACCGATTGTTGTTGAGGAACCAAAAGTAACTGAATCTAAGGATATTGAAATCATTGATTCACAACCTTCAACTCAATCGTGGTCGTCAATTGTAACGCAAACAACTACGGTGGAGACAGTTTCTGAGCCCGCACCATTAGCTCCCTTCAAGCCAACTGAAGAACTCAATATCACAGTTGAAGAAACAGTCTCAGAAATTCCAAAGGAAACTGTTGTGGAGGAAGTTAAGGAAGTCGTTGAGCCTAAGAAGAAGTCGAAAAAAGAAAAGAAACAAAAGGAACCTGAACCTGTTGTTGAGAAACCGATTGTTGTTGAGGAACCAAAGCAAGTGATTGAATCCAAGGATATTGAAATCGTAGATTCACAGCCTTCAACTCAATCGTGGTCGTCAATTGTAACGCAAACAACTACGGTGGAGACAGTTTCTGTGCCCGCACCATTAGCTCCCTTCAAGCCAACTGAAGAACTCAATATCACAGTTGAAGAAACAGTGTTAGAAAAACCAAAGGAAACTGTTGTAGAGGAAGTTAAGGAAGTCGTTGAGCCTAAGAAGAAGTCGAAGAAAGAAAAGAAACAAAAGGAACCTGAACCTGTTGTTGAGAAACCGATTGTTGTTGAGGAACCAAAAGTAACTGAATCTAAGGATATTGAAATCATTGATTCACAACCTTCAACTCAATCGTGGTCGTCAATTGTAACGCAAACACCTACGGTGGAGACAGTTTCTGAGCCAGCACCATTAGCTCCCTTCAAGCCAACTGAAGAACTCAATATCACAGTTGAAGAAACAGTCTCAGAAATTCCAAAGGAAACTGTTGTGGAGGAAGTTAAGGAAGTCGTTGAGCCTAAGAAGAAGTCGAAAAAAGAAAAGAAACAAAAGGAACCTGAACCTGTTGTTGAGAAACCGATTGTTGTTGAGGAACCAAAGCAAGTGATTGAATCCAAGGATATTGAAGTCGTAGATTCACAGCCTTCAACTCAATCGTGGTCGTCAATTGTAACGCAAACAACTACGGTGGAGACAGTTTCTGTGCCCGCACCATTAGCTCCCTTCAAGCCAACTGAAGAACTCAATATCACAGTTGAAGAAACAGTGTTAGAAACACCAAAGGAAACTGTTGGGGAGGAAATTAAGGAAGTCGTTGAGCCTAAGAAGAAGTCGAAAAAAGAAAAGAAACAAAAGGAACCTGAACCTGTTGGTGAGAAACCGATTGTTGTTGAGGAACAAAAAGTAACTGAATCTAAGGATATTGAAATCGTTGATTCACAACCTTCAACTCAATCGTGGTCGTCAATTGTAACGCAAACAACTACGGTGGAGACAGTTTCTGAGCCCGCACCATTAGCTCCCTTCAAGCCAACTGAAGAACTCAATATCACAGTTGAAGAAACAGTGTTAGAAAAACCAAAGGAAACTGTTGTGGAGGAAGTTAGGGAAGTCGTTGAGCCTAAGAAGAAATCCAAGAAGGAAAAGAAACAAAAAGAACCTGAACCTGTTGTTGAAAACCCGATTGTTGTTGAGGAACCAAAGCAAGTGACTGAATCGAAGGATATTGAAATCGTTGATTCACAAACTTCAACTCCATCGTGGTCATCAATTGTATCGCAAACAACTACTGTGAAGACAGTTTCGCAGCCAGCACCATTAGCGGCTTTCAAGCCAACTGAAGAACTCAATATCACAGTTGAAGAAACAGTGTTAGAAATGCCAAAGGAAACTGTTGTGGAGGAAGTTAAGGAAGTCGTTGAGCCTAAGAAGAAATCAAAGAAGGAAAAGAAACAAAAAGAACCTGAACCTGTTGTTGAGAAACCGATTGTTGTTGAGGAACCAAAAGTAACTGAATCCAAGGATATTGAAAGCATTGATTCACAACCTTCAACTCAATCGTGGTCGTCAATTGTAACGCAAACGACTACCGTGGAGACAGCTTCGCAGCCAGCACCATTAGCTCCCTTCAAGCCAACTGAAGAACTCAATATCACAGTTGAAGAAACATTCTCAGAAACACCAAAGCAAACTGTTGTGGAGGGAGTTACGGAAGTCGTTGAACCTAAGAAGAAAACCAAGAAGGAAAAGAAGGAAAAGAAACAAAAGGATTCTGAACCTGTTGTAGTTGAGGAACCAAAAGAATCTGAAAAGCAAGAAAACTTCATTATTGCACCATTAACTCAATCTTGGTCATCCATTGTTTCTCAAACAAATGAAAGGGTTACTGAGGCACTTCCTACGCAGGACGTGCAGGACTTCATTCGCAAAGAACAGAACTTCTCAACTGTTGTTAACGATAAATCGAAAAAACATCTTGGTAAGAAGGAAAAGAAGGTACAGCAAAACCGAACAATTGTCGAAGGAGCAGATGTTGAAGAACCAACACCTCCTGTTGAACCAAAACACATGACGAAAAAAGAGAGGAAACAGATGAAAGTTCAGGAATCAGAACCAGTTATTGCTCCAGAGCCAGCTGATAATATTCCGGAAACTGTCGATACACAATCTTCCATACAATCATGGTCTTCAATTGTTTCGCAAACGGTTGAGATCAATCCCACAATTGTTGAGACCCTTCATACTGAAACGAAAACTACCACACCGGTCTCAATTCCTGCAACCGAAAAAGCCAAGAAACAAAAATCAAAGAAAGAAAAGCTACCCAAGCCTGAATTTGAAGTAATTTCTAAAGTGGTTGAGCGAGTTGATGAGCAGACAATAGAGGATAAATCCAATCAGATCCATGATCAAGATGTAGATACTTCCCGGGACATAATTGAACAACCACCCGCCGACTTCAAGATTGAATTGCCGAAACCGTTACCATCTGTTTGGTCTCATTCAGAAACCTATGCCGAAGTAGTTAAAAAATCCGGTTTTGTGGATAACACAAATATTAGGTATAAAGATTCAGAGTCTTATTCTCCGATTAGCATAGACACAATTGAGCATAAGCCTGTTGTACGAACAAATTTGGTTATAGAACGACCTCAAAAACCGGCTGTTGTTGAAGTTACCGAATTTCCGGATCCAATCATCCCTCCAATAGTCAGTATCCAAGATGTACAGCCTATTGAAACAAGTGAATATCCAGAAGTGTCTTTTGGAATGTCTTGGAGGGATATGATAGATGAAGAAGTAAGTCCAACAGATGTTGACATACTGTCTTGGACTTCC
This sequence comes from Drosophila sulfurigaster albostrigata, assembly GCF_023558435.1. Taxonomy (NCBI): domain Eukaryota; kingdom Metazoa; phylum Arthropoda; class Insecta; order Diptera; family Drosophilidae; genus Drosophila; species Drosophila sulfurigaster. The sequence continues at coordinate 19,071,966 of NC_084881.1, forward strand.
GATACACAACCCTGGAATGCAAGTGAAGATCAATTGGAGCGAGCTTCACGTACAATCAGTCGTCCGATAATACAAGTCACCAAAGCAACTAAATCTGAAGACGCAGTGCAAGAACAAAGGGATGAAGGCTTCCTTGAAATAACCCCAAAAAAACGAAACCGCTCTCGATCTCGTTCTCAACAATCACAACATTCAAATGTCGAAGAAGTGCCGAAAAAGAAAAAGTCCAAAAAACCCAAAGATAATCACCAACTTGTTGCATCCAATGTTCAATCTGTTGCAGTAGAACCGGTTGAGGATAATGTCGATAAATCTCCAACATTATTCGATACGGAGTTTGAGCAAGCATCCGCAACTGTTTCAATTCCAATTACCGCGGGCATGTCATGGGCTGCCATAGCAGCGCATAATGTTCCCGAACCAGCTCAACAAATTCGTCAACTTCAAACGGAAACTAAAGAAATTATCATTGAAAATGGAAGGAAATCCACGACAGACAAAAAGGTATCAATTGCACTTAAGCTGGACACTGAGCCCAAACCTAAGAAAACGAAGCAAAAATCCAAAAAGAAACCTTCATCGGATATTCTTGATTTCATAAATGCTGAAAAGGAAAACACTCAAATAATAAAAGTGTTAGATCAGAAACCAGAAGTTGAAACAGCAACTCCAGTTAATACATTGGAAGAAAGCATATCTGAAATAATTTCAAATGCTGTTGAGATTGTCGCCGAACAAGTTCCTATTAAAGAATTAGAACCATCTCAAGAAATCGTCGGTATTCCAACCTCAACTCAATCATGGTCGACAATTGTAACGCAAACAACTACGGTGGAGACAGTTTCGCAGCCAGCACCTTTAGTTCCCTTCAAGCCAACTGAAGAACTCAATATCACAGTTGAAGAAACAGTGTTAGAAAAACCAAAGGAAACTGTTGTAGAGGAAGTTAAGGAACTCGTGGAACCTAAGAAGAAGTCGAAGAAGGAAAAGAAACAAAAGGAACCGGAACCTGTTGTTGAGAAACCGATTGTTGTTGAGGAACCAAAAGTAACTGAGTCCAAGGATAATGAAATCGTTGATTCACAACCTTCAACTCAATCGTGGTCGTCAATTGTAATGCAAACGACTACCGTGGAGACAGTTTCGCAGCCAGCACCTTTAGCTCCCTTCAAGCCGACTGAAGAACTCAATATCACAGTTGAAGAAACAGTCTCAGAAATACCAAAGGAAACTGTTGTGGAGGAAGTTAAGGAAGTCGTTGAGCCTAAGAAGAAGTCGAAGAAGGAAAAGAAACAAAAGGAACCGGAACCTGTTGTTGAGAAACCGATTGTTGTTGAGGAACCAAAAGTAACTGAGTCCAAGGATAATGAAATCGTTGATTCACAACCTTCAACTCAATCGTGGTCGTCAATTGTAACGCAAACGACTACTGTGGAGACAGTTTCTGAGCCCGCACCATTAGCTTCCTTCAAACCAACTGAAGAACTCAATATCACTGTTGAAGAAACAGTCTCAGAAATATCAAAGGAAACTGTTGTGGAGGAAGTTAAGGAAGTCGTTGAGCCTAAGAAGAAGTCGAAGAAAGAAAAGAAACAAAAAGAACCTGAACCTGTTGTTGAGAAACCGATTGTTGTTGACGAACCAAAAGTAACTGAATCCAAGCATATTGAAATCATTGATTCACAACCTTCAACTCAATCGTGGTCATCAATTGTAACGCAAACGACTACCGTGGAAACAGTTTCAGAGCCCGCACCATTAGCTCCTTTCAAGCCAACTGAAGAACTCAATATCACAGTTGAAGAAACAGTCTCAGAAATACCAAAGGAAACTGTTGTGGAGGAAGTTGAGGAAGTCGTTGAGCCTAAGAAGAAGTCGAAGAAGGAAAAGAAACAAAAGGAACCTGAACCTGTTGTTGAGAAACCGATTGTTGTTGAGGAACCAAAAATAACAGAATCCAAGGATAATGAAATCGTTGATTCACAACCTTCAACTCAATCGTGGTCGTCAATTGTAACGCAAACAACTACGGTGGAGACAGTTTCGCAGCCAGCACCTTTAGCTCCATTCAAGCCAACTGAAGAACTCAATATCACAGTTGAAGAAACAGTCTCAGAAATACCAAAGGAAACTGTTGTGGACGAAGTTGAGGAAGTTGTTGAGCCTAAGAAAAAATCGAAGAAGGAAAAGAAACAAAAGGAACCTGAACCTCTTGTTGAGAAACCGATTGTTGTTGATGAACCAAAAGTAACTGAATCCAAGGATATTGAAACCGTTGATTCACAACCGTCAACTCAATCGTGGTCGTCGATTGTAACGCAAACGACTACCGTGGAAACAGTTTCAGAGCCCCCACCATTAGCTCCTTTCAAGCCAACTGAAGAACTCAATATCACAGTTGAAGAAACAGTCTCAGAAATACCAAAGGAAACTGTTGTGGAGGAAGTTAAGGAAGTCGTTGAGCCTAAGAAGAAATCCAAAAAGGAAAAGAAACAAAAGGAACCTGAACCTGTTGTTGAAAAACCGAAGATTGATGAGAAATCAAAGCAAGATATGGATATTGAAATCGTTGATTCACAACCTTCAACTCAATCGTGGTCGTCAATTGTAACGCAAACGACTACCGTGGAGACAGTTTCGCAGCCAGCACCTTTAGCTCCCTTCAAGCCAACTGAAGAACTCAATATCACAGTTGAAGAAACAGTCTCTGAAATATCAAAGGAAACTGTTGTGGAGGAAGTTGAGGAAGTCGTTGAGCCTAAGAAGAAGTCGAAGAAGGAAAAGAAACAAAAGGAACCTGAACCTCTTGTTGAGAAACCGATTGTTGTTGAGGAACCAAAAGTAACTGAATCCAAGGATATTGAAATCGTAGATGCACAGCCTTCAACTCAATCGTGGTCGTCAATTGTAACGCAAACAACTACGGTGGAGACAGTTTCTGTGCCCGCACCATTAGCTCCCTTCAAGCCAACTGAAAAACTCAATATCACAGTTGAAGAAACAGTCTCAGAAATACCAAAGGAAACTTTTGTGGAGGAAGTTAAGGAACTCGTGGAACCTAAAAAATCGAAAAAGGAGAAGAAACAAAAAGCTTCCAAACCTGCAACCGAAATTGTAGATGAACCAACACCATTGGCTCCGTTCAAAACTAGTGAAGTTGATACTACAGCGTATGATTCACAAAGCACAGCTGAAGCTGATGCATTCATATGCGAGACTTCGTACTGGTCAGCCACTCTAAAACCAGGTCAGAAAGAGAAAGAGATCATTGATGTTGAAACTAAAGAGGAAGCTCCAATTACTGTTGACATACCAATAGATAATGATATTCCGGAAGTTGCAGTACAATCACCCACCGATCAACCAACAACTTGGTCAGCTATAGTCCAAACTGAAAATAAGGTGTTCTCATCTTCTGAGAAAGATAGTAAAGAGGACTTGCCTGCTTGGTCCACTGTTGTTGTCAGCAAAACGACAGATTTCCAAGAGCCCAAACCACAACTGGATGTTGAGAATGAAGCAACAACAAAGACAACAACCACATCGACAACAACCTATGTTACAACAACTGTAACAACACACAAAGATGTAAACACTGCACTTGATGAACCAACAGCATATGTATCCACTGTACTGACTTCTCATTCAAATGAATTAGCAATTGCTCCAGAATCTGAGCTCAAAGAGTTAGAAAGCAAGAATGCAGAAACAGAAACAGATTTATTGAGAAATCTACAGCTTGAGGTAACTGATCTGCATCCTAGATATGACATAATTGAGGCGCAGTATCAACTATTGAAGGCAAATGAATCCAAGGTAAATGACCAACCAATACCTGAATCGCCAAAGGTGGAAACATTATTGGATGATTATGTGATAATTGACCCCAAGGCAATGCCAGAGCTTAACTCTGAAATCCTTGCTTTTAATTTGCATCTTGATAGGCAGACATTATTGCGTTCCATACCTGATAGGGCTATAGATGATGCTTTTAGTCAGTTGCATTTAATCAATTTCGTTGCACCTAAAATTGAAACAGAAGTCAAATCTGTTGAAACCGAAAAAGTTGAGCAGGTAATAGTAACTGAATCCCCAATAATTGTTGAGGAGGAAACTATACTCGTGGAAAAATCTGTACCGATAACTCCAGAGCAGACCCCCTTATCCCAAGTGTTAACTGCAGAGCCCAGCAAGCCAAGTGAACTGCTGTGGCATCTCAGTCAAGACAACTTCTTGAAACTCATCAATCATTATAGACAGACGCCAGAGAACGTGTATGCTGCATATGCAACACTTTCGACCAGTACGAAGACGGGAAAAACTCAGGAAACTCAAGACGATAAGCATAAGACTGACATCATTACTGATACTGTAGTGACAACGACTACGATTACAGAATCAACCAAATTGATTGCTGATAACGTTGTAGATAAGACTGAACCAGAAGCATCGTCAATTGTAAACATTCCTACTGTTGAAGCAACATCAGCAACACCATTACCGCTTAGCAACATTGATCAGTTGCGTTTAAATCTGTCCATGGATGACTGGCCAAAATCTGTCATCGATGCCGATTTATACGATAACAATGTCGATAGACTGAAGCGTGATGATGTGCCTGTTGTGGAGACAAAACTCGACAAAGACAAGAAATCCGATGATGTTGAAAAACCAGACAAATCAGACTCGAAGAACGATGACATTGACAAGAAAAACAATGACAACAATGATGACGAGGACGACGATGATGATGATGATGATGAGGATGGGGATAAACTGACTGTGCCTGAAATTCGAAAGCCGCATGACGATGATGACAAATCAAACGACCGCGATCCTGGTAGTGGTAGCAGTGGCAATGCAACACCAACACCAGAAACCGATGCAGCAAATTACGATCAGAATCGCAGTTGCTCGTCGGAGTATATGTCAACCGATTTGCCAGGCGGTGTTGGCCATTGGCGGGATCAAAGTACTTACTTGGCATTAGAAGCCGAACCTCAGGTAAAAGTTGAATTGACACCAACAACAGTCGAGCGTAAGGATGATCTACTAACCGAAACAATAACAACAAAAACCATTGAATTGGCACCTTCAGTGTCAGCCCCTGAAACAACAACCAGCCCCTCTGTTTTACCCACAACTAACGTTGCAAATGCACTAATCCAATTGGCGAGCGCCACAACTCACACGCTGTCCGCTGCCGCAAGTGCAGCAGCAACAGCAACACAAGCGACAACATTGGCGGCCACTAGCGCCATTTTGCCAGTGGCAACAGCAGTAATTAATAAGTTTGCTGCTGCACCGACAACACCGTCAACACCACCATCGACACCAGAGGAGGAGGCACCACCAGCAACAATAACGCCAACGCCAGAAGCAGCTCCAGCAATCACCGAAACGACAACAACATCAACGACAACAAAGTCAAGCAGCGTCGATGGTGATGAGCTGCCACAAGTTGTTGACAACTTGTCAAATATCGTAAAGCGCACTGTAGTGACAACAACAACGGTAACGACAACAACCACAACTGAAACATCAGCAGCAGAGCCAGCAACAACTACAACGACAACTACTACAACAACTGCTGGCAATGAGTTGCTAGAACAACAACAACGCCAGAAGGTGAAAATCACATTGAGCCTTCGTTTATTCATAATTCTAATAATTGCAGCTTTTGTGTGTGGTTTTGGTATTTGTTCATGGCTTTTATACGGCAATAGTTCCTATTCCTCGTGCTCCCCTTGTTGTTGTTGTTGCGGCGCTTCAGCCACATGTTGCCGCAGTTTGCCACCACCAACAGAAGCAGCAAATCCTGAGAATGGCCTACAATAAGGTCGAGTTATGGCGATTGCTGTCTTGTTTGTTGGCTCTTTGGAGGTTGCGCCGAAACAATAATAACAAAACAAACAAAATAAGATATACATATATTATTACTAACTGTATTCAATTGTTAACTTTTTGACTTATGTTTTCTTAAGAGTTTTCTTTTATGTTTTGTTTCCTTAAATTGCATCATTAATATGTATGACGTATGACATAAGTGTAACCGTAATATTAATTGAAGTTTATATTCCTATAAATGTAGACATAATACTCTTTAGTTTGATTGCATTCGCTTATGTTCCTTACTAATTGATCTTAACATTTTTGTAAAACAACAGATACTAATAGAAGTAAACTACATTTAAAACAATTTATTCCCAGTAAAACTAAACTTAATAAAATAAAAAATTAACCAATTTGCACGTTTTAATATTTGAAAAATCTCTTTAAAAAATATATATTATACTCTATTTGCACAGTTTTTATTTTCAAATAGGCAAACACGCAGACATTTCCGCACACACATTCAAACGCACAAGTATTCGCACTTGCACTTGCACACACACAAGTACACACAGAGAGACATTAGCACAGTGCTGATGAAATGAACGCACCCAACACAGTTTTCATGCAGTTTATGCCCATTTGAATGTTTGTACTTATGAGTTCATTGCCTTCGTGTGTCTTACCGCCCAGCAGTACTCGCGAAATGTATTTATTTTCCTACATTTTATTTGCGGCATTCTTGCCGCTTTGCTAAAAAATAAAATGCAGCATCCAACTATATAGAAGAGATCCATGCAATGCAGCCCCGACTTACTCACTCAAAAATATCTCAGTGCGCCAGTCAATTTTTAGTTTTAGTCTAGACCGTGAGTTCAGTGCGGAATGCCTTATGGCACGCACTTTCAATAATTTTATTGATTCAAAAAAAAAATAAAATAACTTTTTTTAACAATACGGAAAACTGTGCGAAAAATAATAAAACTAAATATATATGTGTGTGTGCAATAAAGTGTATTAGTGAATTTGCCATATTATATTCATAGAAAAATAATAGGAAGTAAGAATTCAGTATTTGAAAGAACATTTAATGTATAAAGCCGGTACCGAATATACTTTTATAGGTGTTTTTAGTTAATGCATTCAAGGCAAATGATATTATAGTATATATATAAATTACTATATTCTTCAATAAAGTAATTATCTATTTCAACTGACCGACTATATCTAGTTGTATATATCGGTGCTATTTAACTGTCTCTTAACGTTGAGTTTTAAATATAGAAAAGATTAAACTCTTCGTCTATTATCTTTCATAATTTAATTTATATAGTATGACAAGCATAAAATATATATATATTTTATTTTATAAATCTAATTTCCATCAGTTTTAAGTCTTTCACTAGGTGCTTTTGTCTATCCGCTGTCCTTTTCGCCAATTTCATAAAATTCCGCTCATTTAAATCTTAAGTTATATACATATACTCTTTACTCTAAATATGCGCATGCGCCGTTACGTTACAAGCAGTTTATGAAATTACAATTTAAGCTAAGGTTTTTTTTTAATTATGCATTGCCTATCCTTTTATATGGCTGACTGCATTGCATCCATTTTGTTCGATGTGTAAATATGTTGTAACTGTATAGAAGCCGACAACAAATATTTACAAGAAAAAAATCAAAACAAAGCCATTTATGCAATATTTGTATTAACATATTCATTAATGTTCCTTCCCGCACAAATTAAAATTGTGTTATGCAAAATTATAGGAAGTATTAACGCAAGAACTCGACGAACTGCTACAATCGCTCTCAACCGTCGAGGATGGCATTGGAAATATGAACTACAGCAGCTTGGAAGGCATGCTACAGGGACTGAAGGTAATAAAATCTTTGACTATATACATACGTCTCGCATACGTAGAGAACTGTAAAGCAGCAATCTAACAAACGAATTGTTTGGATGCACGTGTTCGACTTGCAATCTTTAACAATAACACCAATATATCGTAGATTTACTTACTACTTAGTACTACTCACACTGTAAATACACTAGTTGATTAATTGAATTTTTATTATTTTTGAAACGATTAATGGATGCTGGCGTGTGTCACACAAATTTAATAACACAATCGCATCATTCCATAAACAATCGTACATTTCAAACTCGAATAGATAGCGAAATCTTTCTAGTATAATTTGTGTAGAAACGTTAGAAATGTCTATATTCAAGTAGTCAAGCCTTTGCAGTCGTACAATTACTTTTTATTCTAGGTCGAAATACATTTTCAGTTTTTATTATTATTGCCGATTAACAGTTTGTTAAATGAATTATGTTGTTTTGCCCGGTGCACAGCTAATCCAAGACAATCTGGAAGTACACGAGAAAGAAGCACGCAACCTCAAGGAACAAGCGAAGGCATTGCCCACAGATCCGGCTACCGAACGTCTGCTTAACGAGACTACAGATCGCATTGATCTGCTTTTGAGACGCACACAGCAAGGCATCACCATGATAGCCGTAAGTCATTAATAAATTCATACTATTGTCACACAATTATTAATAACTTTCGTATTTGCAGAACGCAATGCATGGTCAAAAGAAGCGTGAGCAAGAGATCGATGAGTATCAGCGTCATTTATTGGAACTCGAACGGTGGATCAACGAAGTATCCGCCGAACTGGCCTCGTTTGAGACAACTCCCGAGAGCACCAACGATGAGCTTGTGCTCAAGACACAGGTCGAACGCAGCCAGCAATTATTGCGCACGTTAAAGGAGCGCCAGCAGTCTATGGATGATTTGGTTGAGCAGACACGTCAATTGCAGGGCCAACCCGATGTGGCTCCTTTGGCCGATACACTCATGGAACAGCTTCAGAGCATAATCATCATATTGCGTGAGCAAATCACTGTGGCGACCACACGTATATTCACTATTGAGAAACGCATCGTGGAGCTGCGGAAGGCCAAGAGCGATGATGCTCAGCGACAGCGTGTACTAGAGGATGCCAAGATTCAGCCACCAATTAGCACTCATACGGCACCTGAATCAATCGAATCCAACGAGAACACAATTGATTCCAGTTCAATGCCTGAGGAGGAAGTCAAACCAACCGGCATCTATGTGGAGACGCAGACATCATTCAGTGAACGACAGCCAGAGCAACAGTTGCCACAACAGCCTGTTCAACCACAGATAACCACAAGTAATGTGGAGGCCCAAACAAGTTTCCAGGAGCCTCTGCCAGTGGCGCCCGTTGAAACAGCTGAAGTGGCACTGCAAACTCTAAAGGAACGTCCACCAACTGAGAACATAATGGTGACTCAGACACTGCAGGATGGCCAACAGACGATACAGATTGACACGACTCTGAACAAGCATGTCGATGAGACACCCGAGAATGTGGAGATCGAGGCGCGTTATCATCAGCAGCCTAAGGGCGATGTTGACCGTGCCACCGAGTTGATACTGAAAAATGTACCTCAGGCATTCGAAACGACATTCGTGGAGCCCGATGACACAACCACCGAGGTGGTTGTTGGTGCAGATGGCACCAAGCATATTGTTGTGAAGAAGATTACAACTCGTACGCGTCAACAAATCGTGCAACAACAACAGATCAGCTCCATCGAGACTGTCAGCGATGCCGATGGCAACATAGAAGTAAAGTCTACTGGTCAAATCAATTTGGAGAATGTGCAAAACACAGATACCATTGCTGATCCCCAACAGAGCAGTGTACGCACTGTGATCACACAGCAGACAAGAGGCACACTTCTGGATGGCTCTAAGCCTGATACGGTGACTGTTAGCGAGTTCGAAACCGAGCCAGTGATTGAGCAATACGAGCAGCTAATGAGTCCCGATACCGAAGACAAATTGCAACCATTCCGTGCGGAAGCTGGACAATCTGACCTGGAGACACACGGCAGCATACGCACCGTGATGCAGCAGGTGACGCGCAAGGTTATACGCAAAACACGCAAGATTATCAAGCATGTGACAATCGTTAACGGAAAGGAGCATGTGACTGAGGAAATTGTTGAGGAGCCAGAAGAGATTGAGGTGACGGAAGAGGAGACATCGCCGCATGTGAATATCAACATAGTGCGAACGGTGAATGGCAAAGTGGTGAGTGAAGAGGAGTTCCAGCGTTTGATGCAGGAGCCAGGTGTCGTCATCGAAGAAGTTGCGACGGACCTGTCCCAATCAGAGACAGTGGAACCGCAGCAACAGGTATTTGATATTGAGTCTATCAACATCAGCACCACAACAACAACACAACCAGAACAACAACCAGAACCACAACAACAACTCGATATACAGACAGCACCAACAACAACTACAACCATTACAACAACAACCAAAACAACTGAAACGACTAAAGAAGCACCTGTAGAATTGTCAGCACCTCAAGTAGACATTGAAGAAACCGTAGAAGTTGCAACTACCAGTCCCGTTAATGTTACAGCAGCGGCAGTAACTACAACTACAACAACAACGACTAGCACAACAACTACAACTACAATTCCACAAGAAATCCCATCAACAACACCAATAGAGACTGAAATAGAGACTAAGACAGAGAGTGAGATCGAAATTGAGCCTGTGGTTGAAGATATCAATGAGATTTGGCCAGTCGAACATCATCTGAATCCCACAAACATTGAATTCTCTGATCATGAAACCACGCTCATTCGACAGACAGCTGGAGGTCTACCAGCTGAAGATCCCTCCATGCCAGTTGATACCATTTGGCCAACAAGTCCCGAAACTGGCAATTCTATCTCTCTCGAATCCTATGAATTTGAACCAACATCCCCAAGACCTGAGACTGAACAACCCCAAGTTGAGGTTTCAAAACCAACGGAGCAGCCACAAACACCTAAAAAGACTGATACGGAAGCCTTCCTGCAAGCAGAACAAGCACAAGCTGAACCTATTAAGGAACAGCCCCAGACTACGGCAGCAATTGCAACTTCAGAATCCCCAGTTGTTTCTGAAATTGTCGAAACGAAGGCGCCCCAAACTGATGTGCGTGTGGCAACTCAACTGTTCATTTCTGGCGAGGCAGCTGATGCCGAATCCCCACGTAAAACCTACCAGATCACAGCACCTTCGGTGGCTACGGCTGCTGGAGTTGGTGTACTAAAGGTGGCCATGGATGTGGCAGAGCCGGCAGCACAACTGCCCGGCAAGGTTACCATGTCCATTGTAGAAACTGTTGTTGCGTCGACTCCAGATCGTGATGATGACGCGAGCACCAAGCGAAGTCGAAAGAAAAAGAAGAGAAGAGATTCGGAACCTGTCGAAGATATTACACAACCAAAGACTGAACCCAAAGTGGAAGCTTTGCCCGAGCCGATTCCTGTTTCCGATATCGAAGCGGAGTCTGTGCATGAAACTGGCTACGAAGCCGAAGAAAAGACTGTTGCCGACGACGATGATTCCACGGATTCGAAGAAGAAACGCCGCAAGAAGAAGAAGCAGCAAAAGGAAAAGGCTGAGGAAGAAGACTCACACGCACCCATCTCTTCCGACAACTCGCCACGTGACGACACCGCCAGCATTGAATCGGAGGGCAAGGTACGACATGAATCGATTGTGGAGATCAGCGATGAGAGTAACTTGTCCAGCATCGACATTGATACAACCGTCAAAGTGATTGAAGATGCAGTTATTACTTCACCTTCGGAGTCGCCACGCCAACCATTCACCGAACTGGTTATCCCAACCGAAGTCGTTGAGCTCGCACTCGTCGAGGACGTGGAGCAGCAGACAACACCACGTGTGCCAACGCCAACAGCTGTAGAAGTCGAGCAAGAGATTAAATCCTCGCAGACATCGCCACAGCATCAGCCACAGCTCGATGAGACGGCAGTGCAAACCAGTCTGGATGTGCAGCCCGACAATCAGGAGAATGAATCCCAAACACTGATTGTGGAGATTACGGAAACCGAAGCTCAAACGACGCCACGCACGCAGGACGAGCAGCCGGAGCCAGTAGAAGTCTCGACAACAGAAATCCAAACCGATGTCAGCGGCCAACCCCGCGAGACTGTCGAGATATCCAGTCAAACAATTGTGACAACCACCATTGAGAAGGAGCTGCAAACAACGCCCAAGGAATCTCCACGTGATGTTGAGCCCAGGAGTGAACAAGTGGTGCCATCGCTGGTTAACGATTTGGTTAAGGATATGACCATTGATTTGCCAGTACCCACTACAGAGCAATCCACGTTCACAGAAGTGACAACCACAACCGAGACGCAAATGCAAACAATGACACCGGAGCCCACCGAGCAATTGATCGCTGCCAACACTGTGGAACCTGTCGAGGTGAGCGATGTACTTGTGCAGACCACACCGAGACAGGATAGCCCGCAACAGCCAGCCTCCCTGGAAGACAGCTCACTCACTACCACATCTATTTCGGAACCATACGAGCTGGAGGTGCGTACCACAGTGGCCATACCACCGGACTCGGATACATCCGTGGTGGAGCCAACTTTGTATGAGTACACTCAAACAATTGAGCTGCCCAAGCCGGAGAAGCCCAGCAAAAAGGGCAAAAAGACCAAGAAGGATGCCAAGGAGCCGCAAGCAGTGCCAGAAGTGGATCAACAAATCAGTGTTACAGTTGAGATTGCACCTGAACTCTTGTCGGAATCGGGCATTGTGATCTCCACCAACCAGCAAGTGGAAGAGGTGCCATGTGTGCCACCTACAGTCGAACCAGTTGAGCTCGCTGAGAGCGATGCGCAGAAACCACAACGGGTGCAGCTGCAAATCACCAAAACAACGGTTTACGACGAGTATCCCGATCTGCCAGTGCACATCACCGAGCAGAATAAGGTGAGCATTGCCTCGCAACAGCAACAGAGCAGCAGCAGCAAGCCACGCACTGGACCCACCTCGTCAGTAACCATTGAGGAGGTTGCCTCGCCCACCGAGGAGCTGATTGTGCCCATTACACCGGGCCCCGATGTCAATCAAGAAAACATTTGGGTCGCACCCACGAGCAACATTAATGTGGCTCAGACTCCATTAGATGCTTCACAAGCGCTGATCATGAGCGAGAGCCTGCAGCTTTATCCGGGCAACAAGCAACAGCAGCCGCAAGTGTTGTGGACTGAAACCAAAGAGGCCATTGATAATCGTATCAGGCATCTGAAACAAGCCTCACCACAGCAGCAAACACCGCTAAGCGATGTGCTGCACTTGGCAACACTGTCCGAGCAGATTAAGCAAGTGCCCAGTGAACAGCGCCTGGTGGAGGTCAACGATGGGTTACAGTCTTTGGATGCGGCCATTCGCAGTGGTGACAAGACCATCATACACACTACTGTCATCACGGTCATTGAAAAGGTCTCAACCTGGCTGGAAACGATCGAGTATCGTGTCTATTTGATACGTCAGAACTCAAATGAAGGTCCTTCCGAACAGAAGCTGAGCAACTACAATACACTGAACAATGAGTTGCATGCCATCAAACACAATGTTCAAACATTGGAGGGACAACTGCAGCACGTTGACAAACCATTGGGTGAGGAGCTCTTGCAATGTGTGGACACACTAAAGGAGCATGTGGATGCAGTGCAACAGGTGACGCAGCAGAATCAAGAGCAGGACAGCAACGATCTTGACAAGTGGCACAACTTTGAGCTGCTCTTCCACGAAGTGACCGTCATGCAGGAACAACTGCAGCTACGATTCGAGCAGGCAACCAGCCAAGAGCATCCGCTCTCCGTGAAGCTGGCCATACTTAATGAGCTTGAGCAGCAGCACGCAAGTTGCCAACAGCCATTGGCTGAGCTCATGCAAACGGCACGCTTTGTGCAACGCGACTTCCCCGGCAAGAAGATGCCACAGGATGTGCACGCCGCTTACGAGGCGAGCATGAACATTGGCAACAGCATCGAGGCGGAGCGCGATCGTCTGCTGCAACTGCAATCCCTGGCCGAGGAGTACGAGCAAACGCTGAAGGAGTTCACCAACATCACAGTATTAGCCGACAAGATGATGGAGAGTCCGATTGTATCCAGTTCGCTGGAGCAGCTGAACAACGAGGTGCAGAAACAACGCAAGTTCTTTGTCAATCTCAGCCATTGCCGGGCCATGCTTGAGTCCTTGGAGGAGAACATTGACAGCGAGACGCGTGAGAAGCACTCGGAACTGCACAAGGAACTCTATCAGAAGGCCACACAGCTGTTGGAGCGCGCCTCAGAACGTTCCTCGAAGTTGGTGCAAGCCGCTTCCCGCTGGACTGTGCTGGAGAAGGGCATGCGCGATGAGTTGCAGTGGCTACAGGTGGCACAACAACGTGTGCCAGATCTCTCGGCTGTAACTTCCGCCGATTACGATCAATATGCTACGCTCTATCAATCGCTGAGCAATGACATCTCGCATCACTATGTGAAGATGACCCAACTCTCGGGCATAGCCAACAAACTGCAATTGCTGGTCCAAGCGCCAAATCTGGTGGAAGAAACGAATGAGGCGCTGATTGTATTGTTGAAGCTGCGCGAAGAAGTTGCACTATATCTGCATCGCCTGTTGATCTTCAAGGAGATCTGGGTGCAGTACGAACAGCAGACCGACAAAATGGAGGCATTCGTACGCGAAGCGGAGCAGGAATTGCGTCAAATCCAAATACCCACGAAACCCACAGAGGAGCCCATACCACATATGCGTCAGTTCTGGGAGATCAAGGCACGCTTCGAGCTCCACAACAACATACGCAATGAGGCAGGACACAGTTTGGAGAAATCTCTGAAGGTTATTCCATTGGCCGATGAGATGCTGCAGCGTCAATTCCATGCTCAGCTCGAGGATCGCTGGCAAGCCGTAGCCCAAGCCATCGAGCTCATCCAGCACAATATTGTGGAGTGCCTCTCCTCGGAAGATATGCCGCCCGATGAGAAACTGAAGCTGGTCGAACGTGAATTGCAGGAAATCTACCTGACCATGACCAGCATGAAGGGTGTCATCAAGAACGAGGAGGAACTCAGTCTGTACATTGAGCGGGTTCAAGTGCTGCGCACTCGCGTCGGCTTCATTGGCAACGAACTGGGTCGCATTGGCCTCCAGGAGCCTGCAATTGAGCCCGAGAAGGTGGGCGAACTATTTGCTCTGTCTCACAAGATTACCACACAGATTGCCGAGGAACTCGAATTTGCTTCCGTGCTGCGCGATCAACTGCAGGCTATACACGAAGGCATCAGCAATCAGCGCAAACATCAGGCCAAGATCTCGGTCATACTCGATGAATGCGAGGCGGCTGAACGTCAAGGAGCCGATGTGATCGAGAAGGCCGTTGCCGATTGCCAGGCAGCCGGTGAAGAACTCGTTAACAGTTGGCAGGAAATAATGCGTATACGCCAGATGCTCCACACGCTGCCCATGCGTCTGAAAATGTCTGTGTCGCCTGTGAAACTGGAACGTGACATATCCCAACTGCAAGATGATCATGCTTTCCTCGAGAGCAAGTGCACCAATATCATGGCCATACTACGCAATCGTTTGGCTATCTGGCTGCGCTACGAGCGACAGTTGGAGCTGGTGCATGGCTCCGTGCAGGAGACGGACTTTATGATGGAACTGATACGTGTCCACGGACAGGTTGACTACGAACGCCTGCGCAAGGCCACCGAGAGATTGGAGGTAAGTTTCCAGTTGAAATTCAGCAAATTGTATTGCAGTCTATAGCCGGCTACCTGCGCAGCATAACATGTACAACATTGTCCGCTTATCTGCAGAAATGCAATAAAAACCGCGAGCGTCTTCTGCCTGCGTTCAGTTAAACGTGAACATTCGCAGCATTCACAACATTCGGTTCAAATAAAAACAAAACCTTTAAATTATTGAAATATTTAATTATAAAACAAGGATAACTCCTTTATATAAAACCGTATCGTGTTATTAGATGATCATAATATTAATTAATTAATTAATATTACACATTTAAAGTAAATAATTAAACAAACATTGAAAAGCAAAAAACACTCAGCGCTATTTAAAAACGCCCCAAACCCGCACGCGGTTTACATGTGCCTTACGAAAAACGCGCGCATGGTTTAAAATCTTTAACGAAGACAAGCACACAAAGCTTTGCAATCAGCTGCAAAGTGTTCGTATGTGAAAAGCTTTTGTTGTAAAGCTTTCCTGCACGTTTTGCTTTACGTTGCGTTTTGTGTGGCGGCAGAGCCACAGTCGACGTTAGCTTCGAAACGCGCGCATGTCGTCGTCGCGTTAATTGTCGCTCCCAAAAAACAAACAATATTTCGACTAGTCGCGCTATCAACAACTGACTCTCTCTGACACTCCCGTTCTCTCTCTCGCTTCAACGCAGGGCTTGGCTGGTGATCTGCATAATCGAGAGCAATTGCTGGACGAGCTTAAGGGCGCCGCAAAGCCATTGATCGAGAGCTGTGATGTGCAGATAGTCGAGCAAATTGAGTCGGCCGTACAGGATGCAGTAGTCGCCTGGAATGATACCACGGATAATCTGCAACAGCTTTGCACACGCTATCAGCGAGCCGTTGAGCTTTGGGATAAATATCGTAACGCGTCGGCGGCGGTCAAGAATTGCATTGAACAACAAATGGATAGCGTAAAGTCGCTCGAGCAGCCCTTGGATGCCATGCAACATGCCAAGGTAAGCAAACATTAAGTATACGTATTATATAGGGGAATAGATTAAAGGTATGTGGGAGTGTTTGCTCCACTTGTGCCCGTTTTAATTACATTTTAATTTTGGCGGGCCACCACGAAGAAGTAACGACAGCGTTTAATTACCATCCTCTGCTCTGACCGGCACCATGCATCAGGCAGTAGGCAGCAGGCAGCAGGTTGTAATTACATTGATTTTCAGCCGTAACACTCAGCCCAATCAATTTTGGGCGCGTCACTGTAATCGCTGGTAATAGCCACCGTGTTGTTGGACTAACTTTGCTGTAAACACTCACACACAGATACACGACTGCGTTGGCTTGTTTGTGTCATAAATTATTTTGTTTGACACAAATAGAGACGGAGCCGGGCAGACGGAAAGGCGGACAGAGCGGACTGAGCGACCGACGGACACACACATGGACAAAGGGGCAGCAATTTTTCGAGTTTCGTTTCGATTTTCGGTTTTTATTTGCTTTAAAAATTAACGCATAGTTTTGTTATTTATATTTATTGATCATTAGGGTCATTATAAGAGGCCAACAACAAAAACAACAACAACAGCAAAT
The DNA here is from genome assembly GCF_023558435.1 of Drosophila sulfurigaster albostrigata. Taxonomy (NCBI): domain Eukaryota; kingdom Metazoa; phylum Arthropoda; class Insecta; order Diptera; family Drosophilidae; genus Drosophila; species Drosophila sulfurigaster. Next base: position 19,089,040 of record NC_084881.1, read on the forward strand.
ATGCTGTAATTATTTTTCCAACTGTCGCTTCACATGGAAACGAAGTTTATCAACCCGACTGTGAACAGAGTCGTAAGCTCTCTATATTTATATAGCTGCTTTATCTCTCTCCGCAGTCAAAAAATGAAAAAATACGAGAAATTATATAGGAATGCCGCATACATTAACACATGCCCTAAGCTTGTCCGAGCTAAAGATAAATGTAAAAACGTATTTCTTCACTTTTTCGGCTCACAACCAAAAATCGCGAAGGTCAAAACGCAAAGCGTTTGTTTGCTTATGTTCTGAGTTTCTTGTTGTGATAAAGCATGAATATTTTACAGATGATATCATAGGGCATCCGACATGCGTCGTTGTTGTTGTCGCTGTCGACTTGCCCTTTTAGATTGAGCACTGCAAGCACACACAGAACACTGTGGGAGCTCGTTATTTAAATAGATCTTTGGCTGCGCTAGCTGCGGGCGACCTGTTTTCTAAATTGAAATTGAAATTGTAAATGAAACCGAAAGTGCACTCGACGTGCTAATTACGTAGAGAAACGGGAACGAAACACGAAGAGAAATAATGAGTGTTGGCAATTGATAAGAAACATTAAGGGGATTGACTGACCCGACCGGCTTAAGCTTAAAATAACAGACAAAAAAATGACATTTGCCTTTCCTCTAAATATCTACAAACGTGTTGAAGAACTTCAGATATAGTTCTAATCGTTTGAATTTCTTAATGTTTCTGTATTATTATTAGAATCGAACTTATCATTAATATCTTTTCCTTTAATACAGGTCTGTCAAGACAATCTCACCACACAGAATGATCGTCTGTTGGAACTGCGCGACATTGTCGCCAAAATCGCGGCAGATGTTGGCCTGGATGCCTCATCATTGATGCAAGGTGAACTCGATGCGTTGGGTCAGCGTTTGGCCGAATGCAAGGATGCGATAACGACGCTGGCAAACGTGGCCGACACACAAGACAAGGAGCGCAAACAGCTCGACAAGGAGGTGACACAGGCCAAGGTCTACTTCAACAATGTGCAGCAGGTGAGTGCAGCCAACGGACTAAACCTCGAAATCTCAAATCCCAGAAGGGGCGCCACACATCTACAATAATGTGCACCTCATCGCATCTATCGATTAGAAAGTGTTTGGCTGATTTGCATATGTTAGGGCTAGCGTGTGGAAATTCCCACCCGGGCGACAACTACAAAGCAACAAAGCAACAACAAATGAAAGCATGAAATGAAAAAAAAAGAACCGGCAACTGTATGTTAATCCAATACGAAGGACATGCTATTTTAAGTGGGTTAAAAGTTGAAAAACTTTCTCTCCGCGAACAACGCATGTTCGAAGCCAGAACTAGAATTCAAGTCACAGTGGGTTACAACTTCATTATGGTCATTATTGATTGATCAGGGGCGTGCATATATATTGTGGGAGCTTCTTGTGTGCTGGCATATTAAATTTTCCATTGACAAATAACAGACCACTAGCAAAGCGACAGCAGCAGCAAAGCAACAGCGAGTGCATGAATATTTAAACAAAGCCCTCGCCCAGGCAGACAAACACCGGACAGAGTCGGTCAGCTGGGCAGTCGCGACAATTACAACTGTCATATATGTCCAATGTGCTGAATAGCTAATGATTTTTAACAAATAACGTCCGCAACTGCAGCAGGTATTATCGAGAAAGGTCAGTTAGCTCAATCACTGTGACAGTCAATAGGTTGTGTGGTCAGCTAAATAAACTAAGATTGCATTTGATAAAAGTGTAATATACTATAGAGAAGGCAAGTTCATTGGATTAAAGATAGGAAGGAATTAGTGAAAAGATGTCCAAAGAGTTCTGACGAGTTTTCGATAATTGCATATTCAATGAATGACAGTTTGACCTTTTAACATATATTCAATCAGTTTATCAATTTGTCTGATAGATTTGACATTTTTCCTTTTATCTATTGTCTGTATTCAATAACTTATCTTTTCACATTGCTTTGACCAAGAAACATTTGATTAATATTTTCGAGCGTACTCGCACCACTGTGCGCCCATTTGAAATTCACATTGCTAACCAACCAGTCGGTTGTCCCCCACAAGTCTCCCTCCCCTCCACTCTCCTCCCGACACCCGCGCTGGGTGGCCAGACAGTTGAACAACGAGCGCGTGTGTCGCTCGCATGAGGTCATTGCCAGTTGGCGGAAAGAGTTGCCACTGCAAGGTTTTTGTTGTTGATGTTGTTGCTGCACATTGTGAAGCCGTGCAGTGGCAAATGGTAACTGGAGACAACGGCGGCTGTAGTCGCGTTATGGTTATTAGGGTCATGCTAATTAGCCAAGCACAAAACGTTGCTGCACATTGTGCAGACACCTGTCCAGACCACCAACTAAATTCCGACTTGTTTTTGCAGGACATTGCACGTGGCGAGCCGCAGACGCCCAAGGAGAGCGAAGAGCAGCTGGCCGCACTGCGTGCCCATCTGCAGACACTCGCTCGCACCGAGGAGCAGCTGCGTCAACTGCGCGAACGCCAGCAGAACAACTCAAACCATGTGCTGGCTCCCGCCGATGCCAATGTCGCTGATGATAGCATACTCGAGGTGTTGGCGCTGTGGCAGAAGATATTCCAGGATACGTTCCAGGAGTATCATCGCCTCTCCACCCGACTGGCACGCACCCAAAACAGCTCGGAAGCGTTGCGCCTGTGGCGTCAATACCTGCAGCATGTGCAATCGTTCCTGGCCTGTGCCATACCCGAGGACTACAGCAGTCTGCGCGAGCAGCAGCAACTGTGTGCCATCCACCAGAATCTGCTCATCTCTCAACAAAGTGTGCTCTCCGAGACGCCTCTCGAATCGGAACTGTCCGAGCAGTACAAGGCGCTGACGAATTTGCACAACGAGACGCTCTCGCGGATTATGCAGCGCAACGATGAGCTGGAACAACGTGTGAGCGGCTGGAATGCCTATCGCCAGCAGTTGGCATCGCTGCTCGACTGGCTGCGACAACGTGAAGCCGAGCGCAATGCGCTGCAACTGCGCTACATTCATCTGAAGCGTGTGCCACATCTGAAGGCGCGTCTCGATGCGTTGCTGTTACAGCTGGCACGTGGCGAGCAGCAGAGTGCGGCACTGAAGGCACAGCAGCAACAGTTGCTGCCGTATTGTGACGATGCGCTGGCCACCGCCATGCGTATGGAGCAGGCGAGCATCAATCAGCGTATTAGCAATCTGCGAGCGGCCCTCGAAACCTGGCAGAACTTCCTCAAGCGCATTAAACAGCTGTCCGAGTCATATGACGAACGTGTGCAGCATCTGCAGACAGAGTTCGGTAAGGCACAGCAGTTGTTGGATCAGGATGCCGAACACCCGGCCACACAGCCAGCGGAGATAGAGCAGCGTTTGGGTGCACTGCGGGCGCAGCGCGTTCAACTGGCTGCCCAGGCACCAGCGCTGGAGAGCCTTACGGTCAGTCAGGAGGAGCTGAAGGAGTGCATCAGTCCGCACGACATGAAGGCAATACGTCAGCGCAGCTTCCTGCTCTGGCAGCAGCATGCCGACCTCGACTATCAGCTCTCCGTGCTCATCAACTCGATTGAGGAGCGTCTGTCGCTGCTGTCCAATTACCAGACGAGGTACGGACGCATCTCGCAGTGGCTGCGCACTCTCGAAGAGCGAGTGGAGCGCGATGCCGATGTTGCGGCCATGGCCAATCCGGAACAGGCAGCCAAACAGCTGGAGCAGCAGATCAATGGTGAGCTGCAGCTGCGCGATAAGGAACGCGAATGGTTGCTCTCCGCTGGCCGGGAGCTGCTCACACTCTACGCGGATGCTTCGCCACAATCGCTGGAGGTGCGCGGTCAGGTGCAGCAGCAAAGTGATGCGCTCATCGATCGCTGGAATCGTCTCAAATTCCTGTGCAAACAGCGTGCCACCAAGATTGGCGAACTGAAGCAAACGCTGCTGCGTCTTGAGGAGCGAATTGCGCTAATCCGTGCCTGGCTCTTTGAGGTGGAATCACAGCTGGACAAACCATTGAGCTTTGAGAGCTACACGCCAAATGTCATCGAAGCAAAGCTCCACGAACACGAACAAATTCAACGCTCGATTGAACATCACAGCAGCAATGTGGGTGAGGTCTTGAACCTTGTCGAGATGCTGCTGAACGATGCGGACAGTTGGCGCACCCAGGTTAATACAACTGGCCTGGCATCATCTGCCCAAAATCTGGAGCAACGCTGGAAGAACGTTTGCAGTCAGTCCGCGGATCGCAAGCAACGCATCTTAACCACTTGGAATCTGCTGCAGGAGCTCATCAAGCTAACCACCGAACAGAAATCGTGGGTAGCCAAGCAGGAGTCGCAGCTGTCCAGCTACGAGCGTGATCAGAAGTATGTGAACAAGCAGAAGCTCGAGGAGCGACAGCAGGCATTGCGTGCCAAGCTGCAGGAGCTGGAAATCGAGTCGGTTAATCTGCGTCTACTGGAGCAAACGTATGCCAAGCTAACGAGCAGTCCTGGCGTCGAGCCCGAAAACATTCAGAAGCTAACGCTGCCCACCAAAGTGATGGTCAGCAAGTGGCGTCAGCTGACGCCGCGTTTCCAAACGCTGCTCGATGCCATCGACAAGGACGCCAAGGTGATGCGTGACTTTAACAACGCTCAACTGGAACTAACCAAATCCCTGACGAGTATTCAAAAGGCGCTCGAGCAAGTCCCGAATGTGGAGAGTGATGCGGCCAACGTTGAACCACAAGCTGTACTGCAGCGTCTGGAGGGTCTAGAGCGCAAGTTGCAACAGACCGAGCAGCAGGTGCAGCAAGCGGATGCTCTGGGCAAAGAGGCTGAAGTGCGCACTAAGCAACAGCCAGCGCAGCTGAAGCAGTTGCTCAAGCTGATCACAGAGTACACTCTGCTGTGGAAGACGGTGCAGACGCAACTGGTCACCGTGAAGACCACTTGGGCCGCACGTGCAGCCAAGCAATTGGCAGGTGCCGTCAATGAGACACACGCCAGTGTCCAGGTGAACACGCTGTCCCAGCGCAAGCTGCGACAGGCACAACTGCAGCGGGAAACCTCGATTACGGCCAAGGATGCCTACATCATGGAACTGCAGACGGCGATTACCGAGTGCCGCAACAATCTGGATGAACTGCAGCGCACCATTGTGGACAAAACCCGCAAGCCGGGTCCCCAGAAGATTGCCAAGCTGCTGGGCAATGCCCAATCCTCGACGGAGTTGGTGAAGCATCTGAGCAATCTGCTCGTCACCGAATGCAATGCGGATAATCAAGCGGCGCAAGTGGACACCGTATCAGAGCTAACGTTGCGCTTCGAAACGCTGCAGTCGCAGTGGAAGGCGCGACAACAGCACGATCAGAATGCAAGGTACGTTTTCAATTGGACGGAACTGTCTACTCTCCTTTAGAGATCCTGTTGATGGAGCTACTAATTCAATTTGAATACTTGCAAACTGTCATGTTTATTACATTTCATAATGTTGATAAAATTTCAATTGATATCAATCACTTCATTAAATTTCAATTAATGTCAACCAATATATCATGTTTATTACATTTCATAATATTGCTGAAATTTAAAAATTTCAATTGATTGATATGAATCACTTAATTTAAATTAACGTCAATCAATATGATTTGATTTTACATTTCGTAATATTGATCTATTTTACAAAAGTTTAATTGATTGACATCAGTCATCGAAAGTTTTAATCTATTCTTATCTATCATTCCTCACTTTTGGTGAAATTCTATTCATTTAAAATTGATAACTGTCATTTTACTTAGTGATTGATATTAATCGTGTTTGCAAGTATTTTACAAAAGTTGTGCTTACCCTCTAATTTATATTGGTGTTTTGGGCGTGTTTTATGGCTAACAACATTTTATTGCTTTATGTCTCGCTCTTGCTCTCTCACACACACAAACTCACATCTACAACCACACTCGACACATTTCCAAACGCTTCACGCGAACGTGCGCATTCATGATGCTGCTTGCAGGTGCCTGCTACCTGCGGCCTCCAAGTACACATGCATACAGTAAGTGTAAACTCAGATAAATAACTCTCTCTCTCGCTATCTCTCAATCTTCTCACTACCTGCTATTAAATAACAATAACAACCCAAGCAAGCGCCTGCGTCTCCCTCCCGCTGTTCAATGTTCTGTGTGTGTATTTATCCACCAGACAAAAGCTGGCAGCTTAGATACTTTCGACTGTCAGACTCCAGCGTGGAGCATACTAAGCACATTGGCGCTTGCTTGGGCTGAGCTTCAATCACGTGTCATATTCTCGACTCGTGATTGAGGCAGCTTTAGCTAACAATGCATAATAGAAATGTTAATGATGTAATTGCTAATGATTACCCCTTTGATTACTATCCATGCAGTGAGGTCGGTCGGCTAACGTGTCCGCTCTGCACGCAACGCAACTGGCAGCAGATCGACAACGATCTGTGGCGTCTGGAGCAGTGGCTGCAGTTTGCCGAGAGCACTCAGAAATCCCAAACAACGCCGCCCTCGAACATTGAGCTGCTCGAGGATGTGACCCAAGATCATCGCGAGTTCTTGCTGGACCTGGAGAGTCACAAGTCGATCATCTCGTCGCTGAATGTGGTCGGTGATCATCTGGCCACGCACACGCTGGACACGGAGAAGGCACGTCAACTGCGAGGCCGTCTCGAGGCGGACAATGAGCGCTGGAATAATGTGTGCATCAATGCCACCAAATGGCAGGGTCTGCTGCAGACAGCGCTCATGGGCAACAGCGAGTTCCATCAGACCATCGATGAACTGGTCGAGTGGCTGCAACGCACCGAGAAGAACATCAAGGCATCGGAGCCAGTGGATTTGACCGAAGAGCGCTCTGTGCTTGAGGGCAAGTTCAACAAGTTCAAGGATCTGCGTGCCGAACTGGAACGCTGTGAACCTCGTGTTGTCAGCCTACAGGATGCAGCCGATCAGCTGCTGCGCGCTGTTGAAGGATCCGAAGAGCAGTCCCAGCAAACCTATGAAAGGTAGGTGTAGTCGGGTCCAGTGCCGAGGGCGGAACGAAATAAATTGTGCCGTGAACCTGTCGAGCTAAAAAAAAAAGAAAGGGGAATCAAAAAAGGAAAAGTGGGGGGGGATCAGCGCTAGTTGGGCGGCGTTTTTATGTTTTAATTAGTTTATTATGTAGAGTATATTTGCCTAAATACTTTCAACTACACATATTCCATCTGTTCTATTATTTCTATTAAAAATTTCTTTGGCTTGCCGTAATTTCTATTAATTTACACCTATGTCTGTATATTTATGCCACATTTTCCCACACAAAAATTGTACTAAAAATGTTCCTTGGAACATCCTCCTTTCGGCATTCGACACTATCACACTATCTTCTACCCCAACGTAGCTTGTGATCTACTGTAGACTCTTTATACACTTATTAGCTAGTTAGTTTTTTAGTTAGAAAATTCACGTATTGCTTTGGAAAATGTGGGATCTATTCCGAATTTTACTTTTGCATCGATTTTACTCAATAAGCATTCTATATATTATTTAACATCCTTTGCGAGTTTTATCGATTTGAAAGTGAAATTTGTTATTTTCCTATACAAATATATTTTTCGACATTTTCGCTTAAATACTTTGCTGTTTTTTGTTGCGTATTTTTTTTGATTTGTGTTTTTTTGGTACTCAAAATTTGTTCGTCCGCCCATTCTAACACTTCATCACAACTGACAACGCCAAGAGCCGCCAGCAAATGTTTTAAATTCTCTAGAACCCTTTCCAGATTGACCGATCTCCGCCTGCGTCTGCAATCCCTGCGTCGCCTCTCCGGCATCTACATTGTCAAGCTGGGCGCCGTTCTCGGCTACGAGGGCGACAATCTGGGCGTGCCATTGCATATGTTGTCGAATGAGGTAAGTGCAACAATTCAAAGAATTTTCTATCCATTAAGAAAAAAAGAGAATTTGTCCTACTATTTTAAACAATTTGATTTTTAATTATTTGTGAACGCACCGAAGTAAGTGAAATGTTTGAAGAAAATTGGCTCTAAAAATCATCGAAATAAAAATTTAAAATTGTTACTAAGATAAATTACATAATTTTTATTTTATTTTATTTTTGAATTTAATTTATTTTTATTTTTTATTTTTCTGCCATTTATCTAGCTTTTGGATAATACTACATTATCAACCTCTTCTATGCAGGCCGCCGCACCCAACACAGAAAATGCAAAGTAAATATTAATAGAAATTTGTTGTTTAATTTTTAATTCAACTAGTTGATAAAAAAAACGAATGTAGTTCTTGTAGCATTTAGTTTATGATTTTGAAAAGCAAATGCAAAATGCACAATTGTACAATCTCTAATTGGCACTTGATATCTGTTGCCTGTTGCATGCTCTTCATGTCTATAGCTATCAAAAATCAAATTAAACACCGCAACTAATCTATGATTCTATCGATTCCACAGCGATGGCGATGCTGCCGATGGCGATGTCATCAATACCACGGTACTGGCGCAAGGTGCTCGATTCCTAGGACGCGTTGCACGTGCCTCGCTGCCCATCCAGGCGCTAATGTTGCTGCTTTTAGGTGTGGCAACCCTGGTGCCCCACGGTGAGGACTACACCTGCATGTTCTCGAACACCTTTGCCCGCAGCCTGGAGCCAATGTTGTCGTATCCCCACGGACCGCCGCCAACATAATAAACGAGTTGTGTCCGCGTCAGGTTGCCCTTGGATTAGTGCAATAAATTCACAGTAAAATCACAAAAACAGAATAAAACAAACCAAGAAACAAACAAATGATAAATGTAAAAACTAACGAAAATGTAAATGTACCAGAGTGTGTGGAAAACAGAACAAAGAATAGAAATGAAATCAACAACACGAATATGCCTTTAAAAAAAAAAGATAATATGATATGATACTATATACTATAAAACGCAGAACGCATATGCAAAATTCTTGTACAAGTTGTAAGGCGCATAGATTGCGTCGAGTAATGTAATGTCATGTAAATTTTTGTAATTTTCCACATTATTGAAGAGTGTATTTTTTATTTTTGTTGGGTAGCTAGAGACATACTTACAAACAATATACTTCTGTGTACATACAAAACAAAACAAAACTCGACGAGAAGAAACACTAAACAAAAAAACTAAAAAATCAAAAACAAAATGAAACTAACGACAAGTAACGAAAGAAACACTTTACAAAAATACTTATATATACATATATATTAACGAGATATATACATTATACATATATATTTGCACAGCAAACATTTATATAACTATATAATATCCTTATGCCCAAGAAAAAAACTATATAGAAAGCCCAACATTTTGTATATAATATCTAAGCTGACAGACAAAACGAAATACGCACACGAAATTTTTTATACTCAGTTTTCGCAACGATTGCTCCAGCAACATGGGCTTGAAGTTGGATGATTTTATGCAATTTTCGTGGAACATTTTTGCATAGAATCATCTAGCTTCAAGCCTCTAGCTGCTGATTGGACTAGCCACAAGACAAACCATGACCCACATAGACCAAATGCCAGGAGTGCTATGCAAAACTCCAATATCTTGTTGAGCTGCTGCACGTTCATCTCCCAAACTCAGGACGTTGCAGTTGCCCCAGCGAGTTTGGATTTTTGCATAGTTCACCTAGCGCTAGATAGTCACAATGCTGTCACAGAGAGTGTGAGTTGCTCTGCAATAAGCCAAGTTTCTCTCCCACGGTTTATACCACGCAGAAGTTTCTCATTAACAACACCAGCCACATAGGTGACTCTCATCTAACATCTTGTGAAGCATTTGATTTTCAAACCTTTAAGCATTCCTGAACTCATTTCCAAAATTCGTACCATAGACAAACAATTAAAAACTTTAGTCAATCAGCTAAAATAACCATTGCTGGAGTAAACGAGTGAAATGGGGGGAATTGAACAAAAAATAATCGAAGCAAGTGTCCTATGCCGGTGCTAAACCAAAACTAAAAACAAAAATCGATTTTCCTAAAGAAATTTTTCGAGTTGCGTGAAAAAAATTGAAAAAAATTTGCAAAAAATTGCAAACGAAGAAAAATGTTGAAAAAATTGCATATAGAAATGGAAAAAGTTATCCATCCAGTTATAAAAAAAAAAATAAGAAAAATGAAAAGAAATCAGAACATAAAACTAAACTTTCGTTGTTAATATTTTTTGATAATCCTTATTCTATTTGCCTTATAAACTATATTTTTTATTATTTAATGCCTACGAGCAATTATTGAGAAAATACATAAATATTTATTTATTAAGTTTATACGATATACTATATTTTAATTAAGTTGAATTAAATGTTAAACTTTTGTGTGTTTTGCTGCTTCTGTACTTTATAAGATTTCCTTTCTTGTGAACAACTGTACCTTTATGCATATATTAAAGAAATATTAAAAAATACATTTACCATGTTTTATTTTATAAACGATATATATTCAAAAACAGGGTTTGTTTATTGTATAAGAAAATATATTATCATAACTTTTTGCGAATAGCAATAATTGAAATTGTTAAGAGTAAGTATAAGAGAAAGTATTTTCAAAGCACTAAGCTTCGTTAATCCATCCCGCAATGATGGCAGCTTCCCTCTGACGAGCATCGACCACAGATGGCGGATCCAATGGGTTACTTTGACGCAAGTCCAAATGATGGGCACCCTCCGGCAGGATGATGACATGCACTTGATTGTTGGGTGCCTGGAGAACACCCCCACCGCTCCAGGGATCGAGAAGACCATTGCTGAAGATGATGTTGCTGACCGCCTCTAGATTATTGCCACCATAGCGCAGCTCAATATCATATGGTTTAGGTGTGAGCTGGTATTTCTTATAGCACTTCTCGGAGAAGTCTTTCAAGTTCCAGTCCTTGGTACGATACATGGTGTCGCTGCTGTTGGAGCAGAAGGGCATGACCATTTGATTGCACGTCTGTATGTCCCACCCCTTGTTGTCCAGCGTGCCATCAGATTTTGAGTACTTGTAGTCGACACACTTCTCAGTGCCCGTGTAGTTGGTATAGACGGCCAAGGCACTTGCCATGCTCTTGATCAAATCGTCATCCTTCTGGTGCAGATCCTTCAAGTAGAAGCACAACTGACGCACCGGATTTGGAGGCAGCGGTGCCAAAAACGTGGAATTGTAGGGATAGTTGGCCATGGCCAGATTGCCATAGACATCCTCGAGGAAATCCAAGAACTCATTCAAATCATCGGCGCTCTTAATGGGATCACACAAGTGAAAGAGGTCGCCTAGCTGTTTCTTGCCCGCATCATTGGCAGCCAAGGTTTCAAATGCCTTCCAAGATTTGCCAATGTTCGCGCTGCAATTGGCATTGTAGGCGGTCTCATAAACGGTTGTCGTAATTTTATTGAAGATCTCGCAAGGCGTCAGTCCCGGGAATTGTAAAATTGGTGCCGAGGCAGCCAAAGCACCAATCACAATGTGCGGATACTTCATGCGGAACCAGGCCGACAACATGCCACCGTAGGATCCACCAAATGCGACAACAGGCAACTGACGTCCGTCACGCAAGTAGGTTATCAACATGGCATAATCCTCCAACGCCTGTTCGACCGTAAAGTAGGCAAGATGCTCCGGTTTGCTGCTGTTGAATGTATCGCTGCCAAAGGGCATCGACTTGCCGTAATAGCGATGCTCGGCAAACACGACCACGGCACGCAACTTGGCAGCCAGCTCCCAGACGAAGCCGCTGTTCTGGGCAAACCATTCGATGTCGCCCTCATTGCCAGTGTAGAAGAATATTGGACTCTCCACATTGCTCTTGTCGGCATACGAATCATTGTAGAGATATCGTATATTAAAGCTGGCATTGTTCAGGAAACTGAAGTGATCCAGCGGCACCGAAAATTCTTTGATGGCATATTTGAATTTCACTTCAGCAGCAGATAAGCCAGGCTCAAAGGCCAATAATATTAAAGCTCCACAGAGAAAGGCAAACATTTTAATACTGCCCGCACACAATATTGAATAATGAATGCCAGTCAGATGTCAAGAATTTTCGATCTTTGTTTGTTGTTCCAGTTTTCCAGATGCTCTCCTTCTCTCTCGAATCGTTCTTATCACTTCAACGAAGCCGGCTTAATTTAGACATTTTTCTTGGAAATAGAGCTTTCTGAAGCTTTCAAAAGAGTGACCTTAAGCAACTTATTTTTATAAATGTACGTTTAAATGCCAAATCTGAATACTAAATTTAAGAAAAAACGTGAACTGCAACTTGGTTACACTTTCATAGAATAATTCAAAATTTTAAATTTACGCGCCATTTTAAACACCTATAAACATCTATAATATAATAATTTTATATATATATAATAATATAATTTTACTATACTATAATAATTTTTTTTTAGGAGGATGCAAAAGTGAAGCGGGTAAGTAACGGTCATTTTAATTCACCCGAGCATCAGTTTGAAACTCAAAAATACAGAAGGCGACTGTTAAGCTCAAGTGGCTTCTGTTAAGTTAAAGTGCCATTTCGAGTATAACAGCGTTGGTGTGCTAACTAACCAGTGTTGCTCTTCTAGTTTGTTTTGCCAAACCGCGGTTAACATTTTTAAATGGAAAAAAAGAATTTTAATTTCGTAGCCTTTTAAATAGAAGTCAGTTCAAACGAAGTTTGATTATCGATTTATTACATTGCTTATCGAAAGTTGAGAGAAAACCAAATCCACAAACCGCACCTGATTAAGAAGATGACCAAATGCGCCAGCCTCTTCGCAAAGCCTCCGTATATATTGCACTGCTGCTAATATTCGAGGCCGTTACCGGGCTGCTCATTATTATCGTAACAGCTATCTACCAGTGGATTTTGGCTGACTATCTGGATGATATAGAAAACAACCTGCTCTTCAGTTATCTCTTCAACATTTACATTTTTGGTGCCCAACTTGTTGTCAGCTTCCTTTGCAGTCTCTCGCTGTGGAATCGCTTGTGGAAACGACGTTGTACGCCCAATGTTCGATTAATGATATCCGTTTGGCTCTTTTATTGCTGTATTATTATATCATCGGGATTTGGCACCCTTTGGAATGTATACTATAACATCGATGTGCTGGAAAATGCGGCGGAAACTTCGCTATTTCGCGGCATTGATGAGTATTACTCCAATCCGGAATGGAAACTTTTATGGGATGGCCTGCAGTTGCGAAGGCAGTGCTGTGGTGTTCACAACTACAGAGATTGGATGAAGGCGGAATGGATGCCAAGGCAAGAGAGTAATTGCACAAGGAAATCCGTCTTAGCTCCCCTTGCCTGCCAGAAGAAACTACATGATAATAACGCGCCAAATTATATACTGGATGGACAGCAAGAGCCTTTTCCAACACTGACAATCAATTCGATTAACACGAATGGATGCTTGCCTGTTTTCACTGACTTTGTGTGGCGTTACTTTTACATTCTGCTGTTGTTATTATTATTGGCCTTAAAGTTCTTGGTGAGTTCTACAAATAAAAATTTGGATTTTTATTGAACAACTGTGAATCTACAGATTTGTCTTTGCTGTTTCACAAAGTATATACTACAAAGACAGAATCTAGGTGATGGTTGTGATCATGCCGGGCTTACAGATGAGGATGGGCGACCCTTGGTTATGGTAAAGTATCCAAGGAATGTAAGATGCGTTATTTTGGGAGAGGACGATTTGGCATCTGATATAGCGCCCGATGTCGCGTACTGTAATTGTGACGAATCTGGTGGTGAACAGTGCGATTACTGTGAAAACTAAATCGAACATATCTAATATATATTTTGTTACATTTTTAAAAAATATTAAATATTTATATTAAATATATTTTTCAAATATTTATACATTTTCGATTTTTACACATAAGTGTTAACACTTTAGATTACAATCGATAATAATGGATAGACGAACCGTTATACAACACTCAAAGTCTATCGACTTACAGCACTTATTAATATACTGATCAAAATAACGCTTACCTGTTCCTTGAAGACATTTGACAGAGGAGCACGACGTTTTGTGTAAATGTAAGAAATAAAAAATGTGTATCTAACAAATTAACAATCATAAATCATATTCAGGGCATATCAACCAAAAGTACCGCACATTGTTGGCGACGACGATGGAGAGGAGCAACAAATTCCTCAAAACGGAAATGAGTATATAAAAGAAACCGTTGTAATGCGCATTAATAATTTATGTATGCCTCACAATTAAGGTACAATAATGGTGAATTATCCGAATTAGATGACATTGCTTCCGATGAGGAGGATGGAGAAGAAGGGGAAGATTGGTCCCAAAATGTTCATTACATAGATCATCTGCTGTAAGTTTTTTATTATGTCAAAAAAAAACACTTTAATTGATTTTTATTCCTTAGCGGGTATGCACCAGAACTAGAGGGAGCTGCAGCAAATCAAGCAAATGAATTTTCATATCCGGCTGCGGATAACATTCTATCGGAGATTAAAGATGAACTTGAGTCGAATGAGGGTAACGCCGAATCTGATTACAATATTTGGAAGGACCCTATCGACAATAAGGTTGAAATAGAATCAATGGTTGATCCCAATGAACACAGCATTCAGCTTGCTGGTAATAATGATCCACCCGCTATGAGTCGGAATATTCGCAAATCAACTCTAGTGGTGCAAGAGGGGAAGATACCAAGTCGTCGGTTACGCTCATTATTCCGTAGCAAGTCAGAGAAGTCCGTTTCGTTTATGTCAAAAAAAAAAAAACATTTCTTTAATTGATTTTTATTCCTTAGCGGGTATGCACCAGAACTGAAGGAAGCTGCAGCAAATCAAGCAGATGAATTTTCATATCCGGCTGAGTATAACATTCTCTCGGAGATTAAAGATGAACTTGAGTCGAGTGAGGGTAACGCCGAATCTGATTACAATATTTGGAAGGACCCTATCGACAATAAGGTTGAAATAGAATCAATGGTTGATCCCAATGAACACAGCATTCAGCTTGCTGGTAATAATGATCCACCCGCTATGAATCGGAATGTTCGTGAATCAACTCTAGTGGTGCAAGAGGGGAAGATACCAAGTCGTCGCTTACGCTCATCGTTCCGTAGCAAGCCAGAGAAGTCCGTTTCGCCAATTACGCTACCACGCAGTCGTCAAGCAGCGAAAACTAAAGTCCCAACACCAATTTTAGTTAGCCGCCGGACTCCCACGAGTCGTGTCGCTACAAAAAATATGAAAAGGCTACGCGAGCCATTGGAGACACTAACTGTACGACCACTGGATGTGACGCGATATTTCACTGAGATATCGGCGCAGTTAGTAAGAAATCGTTTGGATGAGGGAGCATTTATGGAGATGCGCGATCAGATTGACCGATTGGTCGATGAAGCAATTGCTAAGACAAAACTATTTCAAAAACATCCAAGTTTTGCACCACGTTCTCAACTTTAATGGAATGACGTATACATATGTATTGATAATCAATAAAGGCACAGCCTTGATTGGCAGCAGTTGACAAAATTAGTGTTTTAAAGATTGCTGCTATCGATACAGTTAGAAAAGTCCGTAGAGACGGCAGCGCTGCTTGTGCTGATCAACAGGCGACTTGGCACCTCGCCAATAGATGGCATAGTGCTTTGATCACTGGATGCGATGCTAGAGAGTGTGCCAATCTCGTCACATACTCCCGAATCAGAGCTGGTCATGGAAATGGGCGTTGCATCGCCTAAATTAGCTTCGACATTGCGCAGCTGTCGTTTGGGGCTTTGCATGTCACTGGCCGCGATTTCGTTGCTATGTCGCTTGAGTGGACGAACAGCAACGGCAGCAGTTGGACTCCAGTTAAGCTCATGATGCACCACAGCATGAACTTCCATATGGATGGGGTTAGTTGGTGGACTGTCGCAGTTGCGATCGAAGCTGCGACTGCCGATGAAAGATTCCATTAATGGCGATGTTGACGACGAAAACACTGGGTCAGCAATCATTGTTGAATTGCTTGACATGCGAAAGTCAAACTCGCTTTCCTACAAATAATATAATGCATATAATAATAATAATAATATTATCAACTACAAAACAATAACAACATACAAAGAGAGCGCGCTCGAGATCCAAACATTCCATGGCATTTGTGGAGACTACCGACATTTCCATTGCTTGGGCCACTTGTTTCATTTCCTCCAGTTCCATGCCATCCTCGTACGCGCCGTAGGACTTGAGCAGTTCCATTAAATGTTTGCTATTACTGCGCAGCTCCATTTCAATGTACATATATTTATTATTTTCTTATAGGATTTTCAGCTGTATGCAGAACGCCGTTATTTGAGCGCATACACGAATGTGACCGTCGCTTATTTGGATTGCAACTATCGATTGCTTTTCATCATCGATCATTTTAATTTCCATCTGGTGGCCAAAATTTGTACTTAATAAGAGCTTCGCATAACCTTCGATATATCGATTCACAAATTTATCGTAGACTCCGTCCTTTTAGTTGTGTTGCGGCCATTACAGTGAAAAAAGCTTGCAGTGCGCGTCGGTCGGTTTTCCAAAAGTTAAATGTGCAGTTTTTCGAATTATATTCTTATTAAAATCAGCCAATTGTTACGTAAAGCAACTAAAATATTATACTAAAGTGCATAGTTAATTGTAACTTTTACAAAGCCGCAAAGGAAATGCGACTTGCTGCCTGTCTATCGCAGCACCTCTTGTCACGGTTAACGGTAAAACGCGCGCGCGCGGTTGGCTTTGGTAAATGCTTCGTTTTCGTTAATTAATTGGTATTGGAATCAGTTTTAATATGCTAAGCGATACAAAATACTTAAAGCATAACAAAAATATGCAACATTCATACGTGAAGTGAAAATACATAATTGTAAGATTTGTATGTGTACAATTCTTCTAAATGAAAGCTGGATCCTGCGAAGCATCTAGAATACCTTAAGTGTCGTATCAGTCAGCAATAAATCGGACGATTTGCGTGTAATTTCAGTGAGCAATAAATTGTGCGCAGTCAGTGATAAGTAATCGTTTGGTTTTTGTTTTTTTTGTGCGAAGCTTTAATACTTAAATGTATTCAAATACGCTCAACGGAGCACCTTAATTCGTTTCGATTTACGTAAACAGTTTCGTTACTCTATGATTACCAGTGCCGGGGGTAATCATATTGAGTGTAGTCGCTTCGCGCTCGTGAGTGTATTAAGTGCGTGTAGCTCCTGCGGAGCATCTAAAATAGCTTAAGTGTCGTATCAATCAGTAATATATCGTGAGGTTTGAGTGTAATACCAGTGGTTTCTTTGTTTTTTTTTTTTGTTTTTGTTTTTTTTTTTTGTTTTTTTGTGCGAGTCGTTAATACTTATATGTATGCAAATATGCTCAACGAAGCACCTTAATTCGTTTTGATTTACGTATATAGTTTCTTTACCTCTATGATTACTAGTGTCGGCGGTAATCATATTGAGTGTAATCGCGTCGCGTTCGTGAATGTATTAAGTGCTTGTAGTGAAATAGTTAAAAAATTTGTATGTGAATTTAACCAAAATGTAACCTGCATAACATTGACGGCATTGTTGGTTATTATAAAATTAAAAAGTTACGAAAGGTAAGTGAAACATCTCATTTTATTTTGAATTTATCATAACAACGCCAAGTGCGCTACTTGCGCAAAAAGCTTTTTGCGCTATGAACGTACATTCCCATCATCGAGCTTATGTAGGGGAGCAAGTGTACTACTTGCTTTGGGCTTGAACTGCTTGCTATGGTGAAACATACTCCAGTTGGATTAGTCGGGTTTCCTACCAAATTTATTTAACACATACTTTTAGGATGGTATAAATTTTAAAATCGCATTAGATGAGTTTAGCGCCGAAAAGTATTCAATGAGTTTTGTATTTTGCATATGCAGATTGTATCACATACTTTTAGTTGTAAGTTCGTGCATTGAGAATTTTTTAATTCGAATTGCGTGCTTTTAGGAGCACATAAATATGAAAAATTTTAACTAGCAAAAATTGTTTAAGGCAAAGAATACTCACAAATATTGCAATATTGTTATATTGCTTATAACAGCTCCTTCACACGCTTAACATTTCAATTTTATTTGAATTATATATTTATTGTGTATCAAATGCAAATTTAAATTTCCTACAGTGAAGTATTTATTAAAAACCTTTGTATCTCATTCTTGATACATTTTCTGTTGGTCAACCAGTGAGAGAGAGAGTGGCGTACCTTTCTTATGGTCGATGCACATTACCCTTGCACCATTATAAGCTTCACACATTTTATTAAAACATTTAGTGGCTAAAATGAAAAAATCAGAGCTGCAAAAACTGAAGGAAAGCTGATGAAAAAAAGTTTGCTATGCACAAATATTTGCATAGTTTTTGTTTCACTTTTTTTTGTGCTCAGTATCTTTTTTTAACTTAATCCTTATGCTAGAATATATTGTACATAGTATAAATTTGCTGGAACAATTTACGAGCAAACATTAAAAAAAGAGATGTCGCCACCAAAGCGGGTGGCAAAAATTATGCTATAATTCAAAAACAGCGTCAGCATACACTATGAGCATATATAGATGTATATACATATATAACATATATAGGCGTCGTTCATTAGCACAAAACCCACACATTAATTTGATATGTACATACAAATGTGAGGGTGTGTGTGTGTGTGTGTGTGTTAGTGATTGTTCTGCTAATCTTGAGGGAGTGAAGAAGCATGTGTGTCTGTTACAGTGTCTACGCTTCTGTCTGTCTGTCTGACTATGTGTGTGTGTGTGTCAGTGTTTGCTTTTGTCACCATAAAGGATATAAGCCATGTTTTTACTCTTTCATATGTGTGTGTGCCTGCATGTGGATGTGGGTCTGAGCAAGTTTATGTAGCCAACATTGCTGCAGAAAAAAGTGCAAGCTTTTCTTTCGCTTTGCTTTTGCTGTCCTTTGCTTTGCCTTAGCTAAGCGAGGAGCAGCGACAAGCCAACCAGGCCAATTTCAGTTTCGGTGATAAATTTCGTATAATAAAGAAGACATTAAGCAAAACCCTGGCGAGAACGACAGCGACAACGAGGCATGTGGATGAGAGGAGTGGAGAATCGCCCGCTGCGCTTTGTCCATATACATAAGCTACACAGTTTACACCTTTGCAGCGAGATAGCACTAAAAAAAAAAACATAATATTATGCTTGCTTTTATAAAAGCATACGCGTTTGCCGTTTGCATGTAAATGTTTGCAATTTCGTGTCTTTTTTGTTGCTGTTTTTACAGTTTTGATGGCGTCATCTAGCGGTCAGTAGATGCTTGAATATCATTGAAATCGCATTAAATCATAAATGCATCGCATTGAATCGCATTAGGGCATAAACCCAAATTGCAGTCAATCGAAAAGCGTTGAAAAGTAAATGGCATTTAATATTTATGCAAATTTATTATTGATTGAGATTACGCTGATGCAAAGTGCAGCGCCCTTTAATGCACCTGCAAAAACAACGCCCAAAGGGTCGAAACAAAAGCCAGTTCATTGCAACATCGACCCAAAACTATGTGGCGGACATTTTCCGAGTTGCATTTTCGCTGCAATGACGCTTAATAATAATGTTATGCTCTATATTCAATTACGCACAAAAAGCATGTTATACATATTTGAGTGAAATTGAAATTAAAAACGACCTTCGTTTTTGTTTCATTTCAATTTTTGGCATTGGTTTCATTTTTTTTTTTTTTTGCAAATTTAAAGTGCCAACTTTATAATTACTTATTTACGCGTTGTACAATTTCATAATTTCAAATTCAATAATAATTTGAATTTGCATTTTGCAATGCACTTCTACCAAAAAGGGGGAAAAACACTAAGCGGATTCTTCTGCTACAAAACAAAAAGTATTTGCAAAATGTTGCGCTATTCCATTAGAGAGATTTTGTGTAGTGCACTTTGGCCAAGCAAAGCCAGCTTAAATCAATTTTGAAATTTTACAACCAAGTTTTCACAGAGAGTTGCAAAGCTTGATGATGGGGTGTCTTTAAGAAATCTGCTTTGATTTCAATTGCAATAATTTCAGACTGTGTGTATTGGAGGTGGAGAACTATCGATAGTCTGAGCCATCGATAGTGATTGATAGTTTCCATAAACTATCGACTATCGACGTTAGCAAGGAAAATCTATCGTCAATAGTTGTCGATAGTGCAGTAAAAGAAAATAATTTAATTAGTTTTTAATTTAAAATAATCCATATTTGTTTAAAGTATGAGAGTATGAAATTGATTTTCCAATCTTTATCTAAAAATAATAAATAATTATTATTCAAATAATATGAGTTTTTATATTTTAGGTTTACCTTAACTGCTATTTATATATTTATTTCAACCTATAATTTTGTACGCCTCTTTGAAATGATTTGTCCTGCTTTGCTGAAGATCCTCTCCGACTCTACGGAGGATGCGGGTATACAAAGTAATTTGAAAAAAAATCGACCACTATCGACGATAGCGATTGATCACTATCGAGAGCGTGTCGATAGTGGCCAACCTTCGATAGTCCCGATAGTGCCATCGATAGTTATCCACCTCTAGTTTGGAACGCCTAGTTCTTCACACACACAGACACACACACAAAATCCTCAGCGTCCTTATTGTGAGTATTTATAGAAAAGTAGCAAATGCGAAAAACAAAGCATAAAGCTGTAACAACATAACTGACAGCTCACAGCTGGACATGCACAAAATACGCAATAGCAAATGGCAAGTGAACTAACCTGCTTCTGGCTGGGAAAGAAGGTTGGCTTACCTGGTTGCTTGCCACCTTGTAGTGCTTGCAACTAGCATGCACTTGTGTTTGACACTTGTGTGTGTGTGGAAATGGCGGAGCAGGCCGGCAATCAAAGTACACACGGAGGCACAGAGAGAAAGAGAGAGAGCAAGAGAGAGAGAGATAGACAGAGACTTAAAAGTGGCATCCACACATAAAGGCAACAAACTAACAAAACGCCCTGACAGCAGGAAGCGAAAGAACCATAGACGAGGGGGGGGGGGGGGAAGGTACTGGGCGTGGTCGAACGTCAAGTATTAGCGGGAGGAAGGGGGGAGGCATGCAACAACCACAAGCCAAACAAGCGGCAAACAGCAAAAAAAGAATTACAAGCAACAGAGAGAAAACAACAAACTTGTCTACATTAGTTTGCAAAATTTCCATTTCTGGAGTCGCTCCTTAACTGGATATGTCGACCATTGGCTCGATAAAGTGCTCCTGCTGTTCCTCAGCTACTGTTGCTGCTGCTGCTGCTGCTGATGTTGATGTTGCATGCATACATCGTATGGATAACAGTTTGTGGCTAGCACATTTCAGCTACCTTCTCGACTCGCAGTCAAAGCCAACAAATATTAGCTGCTAAACAAGTTGTACACAGCCTTGTTTTGTTTTCCTTAATACACTATTGGCTGAAGGAAGTGATAGAGAGTTGATTCCTTTCAATTATGAAGATCTTTCATGCCAATTTATAATTCGAAATTCCAAAAAAAAATAAGTGCCAAAGTGTTATTCAATCACATTTTTAATTGTTCTTTATTATGTTCAATATGTTCTTGAAAGACTTTTTACACTTTATCCACTTTTCAAAGCATTTGTTAAACGATTTAAATTTTCTCAGCTTTGCAGAGTATTTGTTAGTCGTGGCACTTTTTTTGCACACTCTGTACACTCGCTTGCCTCATTTTTGTGGCACACACGAATTTTACAATTACATATGTATGAAATGCCGAATAAAAGACAAAAGCGACGCGCGTGGAGTAGAATTAAGCATAAATAAGAGAGGGCAACCAGAAAGAAAACGAGAGAGAGAGAGAAAGAGAGAAAGAGAGAGGGAAAGGAAGCAGGACAAAGGACAAAAAGAGAAGCAAGAGTGGGAAAAAATTGGCATAAAATGCAAAAATGAAATGCAACAAGCAAAAAAAAGATTTTGCTTCGTTAAGTTTTTAGCGTGCATGTTAAAACATCCACAACAGCAACAGCAACAACAATAATGTGTTAATGCGCACACACACAAACACACTAATTCACACACTGCCATTGACAAATACTCAGACACTCACACACACACGAACACAAACACGAGTGTAAATGTAACCACAGAAAATGCAAAACACATGCGACGAATGAAAGAAAGTGACAAGCAGAAGGAGGAGAAGGCGAAGAAGAAGGAGAAAGGAATTTTGTCGAAGCAACATTTCAACATGATGCAACAGCAACAGCAACAGTTAAGGAGCAGTAGCTAAAGGAAAGAAAGAGATGGCACCAGCAGACGAGAGAATGTCGAATGCAAATGCAATAAAATAAAATAAGAAATTGCGCTACCAGCAAAATGCAAGCGAATGTGAATTCGTATGTGAATGTGAATACGAATGTGTGTTTGTGTAAATATGAATACGAATACGAATATGTGGTAAATTTAATGCGAATGCTGGCGCCACATGGGGAAAAAATGTGGTGTGAGGATTCAATGTATTCAGCATACAGGTTAAATTGTACAGATTCCTGGGTTGTGGATTTCTGCTTTTGATTGCGATAAGTTGCAGTTCTTTGAACTGTGATACACTTGACGATTTTATGAATGCACACGCCATGCTTTTATCTTAACCATTTCGCCCACTTTGATGGGTCAATTGCAGAGCAGTCTGTAAACTATTGAACTGCTTTCTGCATCTTCGACATGGACGAACTTCATTACAGCATATTAAATTGTAAATCTGCGATTTAAAATGTATTTAAATTACATGCTTTATGGGCTAATTAACATTCTCTTGCCGAGCAAAACAAGAAAAAAAAGAGCTGCGCTTAATAAACCTACAGCTTAATTCCCAAATGTTGCGCTGCAGGCAACAAAATCTACACAAATGCAACAATGCAAGCGCAAATTTACATGTGAACACACACAAGCAAACATGTGCTAAGCACACACACACATACACATGCACGAAAGTGCCGCAAGGGTTTTCAGCCACACAAACTAAGATATTTACTTATATTATAAGTATGTAAGCTCACATATATATATATATACATATATGTATGTATATATAGCATATTCCCGGACTAAACATACTTACCATATACACACACGTACGCTTCCATCATTTGCCGGGGTATTATTTCTTCCCGCTTCTCCTTTCTGTTTTTTTCTTGTTGTATTCTTGCTCACTTTTCAGTGTTAGTTATGTCTGCTTGCGGGCGGGTTTCTTTGCATTTTATTTATGTTTTTCTCTCTCGTTTTGTGCATACATTTTTTTATTAAGCATAATAAAATACAACACAAATGAAAGAATAAGTAAATAAGTACAAAAAGACAAATGCATAGTGCTTTCAATGCGCATGCACAAAGCAACTTGAAACTGCAAGATTTTCGTTAAGTGTAGCATACTTTTAAGCGCCTCGGGTTAACTCTGTGTTTTTAAGTGTGTCTGGTTAATGAGTAAACAAAAGCACATAATGCGCGATATTAGGGGACTTTTCGAATTCTTTCGGTTGCCCGTTTTAAACGTCAAAGGTTACCTATCAAGAGTTCAAATGTGGAACTTAAAAACTAATCTTGTTTGACATAATTTTCTATAGAAGTAATGGTGCATTGATTCAGAGTCGAAACAAGTTAGAAAGCTACAGTCGAGTGTGCTCGTCTGTGAGATACCCGCTACCCATTTTGAATAAAAGCAAAATATTGCGGTATTATTTTCAAAATATACTGAAAATGCTACAAAATATACTACAAATATACCAAATGGTATATTTAGTATATCGATATAATACCGCATACAAAATATACCATAGACGGCACAATATACAAGATTGTCATCTAAAGCAACTAAGACCCCTAGTAAGTAGGCGTTTTTGCCCATATAAAAGTATTTCTTTAATACCTTCTACAATTTTTATCTGATCACAATAAAATTTTCAGGACTCATAAATACTATAGTTATTGTTGTATACACCAAAATTTAAAATTACGCTTGTTATTCGATTTTTTTTATTTTCGGGGGCGGAAGGGGCGTGGAACAAAATTGAAACAAACTTGATCTACGTGCAAACATAACAAATGCTATCGAAAAAAATTATAGCTCTATCTCTTATAGTTTCTGAGATCTAGGTGTTCATACGGACGGACGGACAGACGGACAGACAGACGGACATGGCTAGATCGTCTCGGTTGTTGACGCTGATAAAGAATATATATACTTTATAGGGTCGGAGATACCTTCTTTTACCTGTTACATACATTTCCTGTCGGCACAAAGCTATAATACCCTTCTACCCTATGGGTAGCGGGTATAAAAAGAGTATCACGTTTTCTATAGTTAAAATTGGCTTCAAAGAGAAAACCTCTTACGAAGTTATGTATGTATATTTCTATAGAAATAATTCTGCCTTAAGGATGATATGAATATCGTGTTTTTTACAGTTTAAATTGGCTTTTAAGAAGAAAGTTCTTGTAAAATAATGCTGCCTTGATACAGAGTCGAAAAAAGATGATATACATATATGTATCACGTTTTCTGTAGTTTAAATTGGCTTAAAAGATAAAGAAAATTTTTTTTTGGTCTCTTCAGTATGTGTAGGTTGCATTTTAATTTGCTTTATTGGCTCTTTGGAGGAATTGTGGTCAGTAAAGCAGCTTATGCACTGAATGCCACCAATTAAAATGTATAATGCGAGAAATGGTTAATTATGAGCCATTAAAAGTTTTCTTTACTACGTTGCAAATGTTGCAAATGTCAGTCGACAGCAATTAAGTAAGGTCCAGAAGGGTTGATCAATAATTAACTGTCATCGTTATTAAAAAATCCATAGAAAATATAATTGCACGAATATGCAACATGTTAATTCAATAATTTTAATGAGATTTTTATTTGTCAATTATTATTTTCGTTGAGCATTTGGTTTTGTATTATTATTATGTGTCGATTGACCCTCGTATGCAATTTGAAATGTTTCTGTAGTTCCAAAGCTTACTTGAGATTTAAGCCTCTTCAAGTGTTGATAAACAAACAGTTTTTCAGCCACATGTTTTCATAAATTTTGCAATCTGTTTTGACTTTTTTTTTATTACAAAGCAAAAATCTGTATGCTAATTTGCTTAAAAGACAAGCAAAGCAACGAATGTTATAAACTATGCATAAATATTTGTAACAAAACAGTTTTGTTTTGTATTGGGCAATAAGAGTAAAAGGCTTTTAACAGGCATGGGAAGCGTTGCACAAGCAGAAAGAGAAGCCAGCTTTGAGCTGTGTGTTGCAACTACAACAACAACAACAATAACAACAACAAGAAAAAACAACCTAACAACAAGGCTTCTACACTTTACGTTGAGATGCAGTGAAATATTTTTCTTTTGCATGTTTTCCAATACGCCACTCCATCTGCACAATTTTCTCTATTCGTTTTGTGTTATTTATTTACATTTTCCATTTGTATGTGTGCACAGCACTTTTCTCCCGCTCCCGCTCTCTCTCTCTCTTTCTCAGTCTCGCTCTCTATTTTTCTTACTGGGTTTCTCTCCGATATCGGTGCGTTGAAAATGTATATATCTGTGTTAGAATGTGTCCCTTAGTCATGTTTGATTTGCAATTTCGCACAATCAATGCTGAAGCAAAGTCGGCAAATCCCAAAAATTGCCAATAAATTTGTCCTATTGACTGTGTCTGACTACAAATTTGTAGTTGCTGCTGCTGTTGCGCTTACTTTTGTCAACATTCAATGCAGCAACTGTTTGAAAAAAACAAACCGGTTACATTCAGCAAAGCAAGTCAAATCTTAAATAAAAGAAAAAAACAACTAAGAAAGTTACAGTCGAGTATGCTTGACTGTGAGATACCCTTTTCTAATTTTGAATAAAAAAAGAGTGTGGTATTATTTTCCAAATATACCAAATTAATATACTACAAAGTAATAAATACTGCTTTTTTTGTATATTGATATAAAATTATACTCAAAATATATTGTAGATACCATAATACTAAAATATACCAAATTAATATATCCCAAACTACTACACTCAAAATATATTGTAGATACCATAATACTAAAATATACCAAATTCATATACCCCATAATACTAAATACTAGTTTCGGTATATTTATATAATATTACAATATACCATATATACAGTAATACTAAAATATACTGAAGGCTATAATTGATATAGTACTACACTTAAAATATACCATAAAGACAAAATATACCAGATCGTCAGCCAAAGCAAGTAAGACCCGTAGTAAGAAGGCTTATTCCGCATAAAGTGTTTCTTAAAAATGTTTATCTTGCAACCAAATTTTCAGGAATCATAAATACTATTGGTGATTTTTCTGCCTGTTCCATACATTTCCTGCAGGCATAAAGTTATCATGCCATTCTATCCTATGAGTAGCAGGTATACATCTTGAATTCATTTAGCAGACTTGCGATGCAAAATAGAATTTCTATTAGCCAGCCAGGCAATAAGAAAATAAGTAGCTATTACCGATATTTTTGTGAATTTTCCACTGCACACAATGAGCCCCATTCAATGTTCAGTAGTTCAATGTTATGTTTGATTAGTGAATTGCAAAGCGTCCCCCCACAATTTGCTAATGTAATGCTGCCGCCTGTTTCGTTTCGTGGCCACGTTTTATGTTTTCATCGAGGAAAAGGATTTGCCATTAAATTTGCTTGCCAGCTTTCCAGCACATTAGGCACCTATTATTTGGCTAATTTTGCATCTTTTGGTAATATAATTTACACAAAATAACACACGACTGCACAAACATACGCACACACACAGACTGGGCAACAAAAATGCCTAAATCCGATACGAGGCGAGGCGAGACAAGGCGAGGTGAGTTGACTCCGTCCATGCAATTGTAGCAGCTGTCATTGTGACTGGCTGACTGGCGAAATTTTCGCGCAGCACTCATACGCCATGTTGTACGTTACACGTTACACGCTGCAAACGTTGCCAACGTTATTGAATGCTGGCTGCTTAATCAATGATTTGGAAATACCTTACGCAACATTAATTTCATGCTAGATTTTTTTTTTTGCTTTAGCTTTCGCTTTTGCCTGCTAAGATTTTCAAAGGGATTCCCGTCCAAGTAGCAAACTGAATGCAGTTCTCATTTAATAATTTTGAGATTTATTATACAACTTTAAGCTATAATGTCAGGTAATTTATAGTTACCAAGAAAAGAAAATAAAAAGCTTATTACAGATATATTTTAATAGGAGATGCAGCTTAAATTGAAACTTATGTTGATGGCAAATGACTTGAGAGAGAATTAAGTATTTAATATGCTCTATTGACAACTTTGAAATTTATTATAAAACTAGGTAACTAAAATTCAGATGCGTTATGACAGAGGAAAGCAAATTAGTAATGAATATGGATTAAAAATAATGTGTTTTAAATTTAAACTTATTTTATTTATATTCAAACAATATGTTCTTTAAATTGAACTTTATGTTGATGGCAAATGACTTGAGAGAGAATTCAGTATTGAATATATTAATGTTCAACGAAAATATGGTCAAGAATTATTGTCAATTTGGTAATATACTATGGAAATAAATAACTAAAAGGTCAGGTGCATTATGACGGGGGGAAGC
The DNA here is from genome assembly GCF_023558435.1 of Drosophila sulfurigaster albostrigata. Lineage (NCBI taxonomy): Eukaryota > Metazoa > Arthropoda > Insecta > Diptera > Drosophilidae > Drosophila > Drosophila sulfurigaster. Next base: position 19,116,678 of record NC_084881.1, read on the forward strand.
AAATTGATAATAAATATATAGACTCCAAATAATGTAGCATAAATTGAAACTTATTTTGATTGAAAATGATTTGCAGGAGGGAATACAAAATTGAGTAATTTAATGGTGATCTATAAGCTGAAATGACCCAGATATTTTAAGTTCAACGACATAAAGAATGAAGCTACATTTGTTGCCACGTTCAAAGCGAAGAGAGAGAGAAAGAGGGTGGCAAAGAGAGCAGAACACAGAGCGAAGCTCAAAGTAAACGCAATTTGCCTAAAGAGCCCAAAAGGGCTTGCAACGGTTTTCTACAGATAAGCAAAACGACAGCCAGCTGTAGTTCGTGCTGAATCGAGGCGAAGCGAGGTGTGCGGTGGTGTGAATATTTAACTTTGCGCCGCTTCACATTGGCCAAAGGCGGTGACTGCACACAGCCAACAACAACAGCAACAGCAACGTGAACGCATCTGGATAGCGAGGTTGCACAAGCTGCTCCTGGGACAATGCAGCCGTCATTTGAGGAGTTTTTTTTGTTTTTTTTTGTGTGCTAGCGTGCCTCACTTTTGGCCTTGTGATCTTTTCTTTTCTTTTCGCTTACCTCCATTTGTTTTTTCTTATATTCTTCTTTTTGTTTGTTGCTGGCACTGTTCACCTGCCACGTGCGACTTTTGTACGCATGTTGCTGTTTTTTCAATGCGCGCTGCTCCAAAATTGAATTTGCATGCCTGAAGGCTAAGACCAGATGTAGCCGGAGTTGCAATTGAGAAGCTGTTGCAGTCGAGGAGTTGGAGACAACAATTGTCGTGCAACGCTCTTAAATGCTATTGCGTTTTTCGTCTTGCTTTTGTTTTTGTTGTTCCCCCGTTAACATAATGAAAATGCATTGCACTTTGGTATGCAATGACAATGAAATCCTGTGCTACCTTGGTTATTTTCGACAACTTGCATTCGCTGCAATTACTTTCGCATTTTGAAGCAATTAAGCGAATCAGTTTCTTATTTGGCCACAGGTGTGACCACAGCTAAGCTGTGCATTGAGATAAGCTCGCAATGTTGCAGCTGCCAGGTGGATGGTGGATGCATTGTTAACCTTTTGCCTCTCTTGACTGCTCCACCTCAATGGCCGCTATCTAAGTGCAAATAAATTGCGGCTTTCCCTTCTCTCTCTCTCTCTCTCCCTCTCGAATGTAAATGACATGCAACAAAAGGCAACAGCAGCAGCATCTGCTGCATAAAAGGCACTGAAAGTTGAGACAGCAAAGTGTGTGTAAAAGGAAGAGAAGTTGCAAATGGCAACCGAGGCAAAGGGAGTAGAAGATGTAGCTGTAGCTGAGGCAAAAGCAAAGCAGAAGCTCTGCTGACAAGCGGCGCGATAAACCGACACAACCATGTCAAAGAAAACATTTCAGTTGGTTAGTTTTCCACTGGACTGCAACGAATGATGAGCGTCACAGCCAGTCAGCTTCAAAGTCACAGTATTTAGCTTGTGACTGTGACTTTGACTGGAGAATATGATTGCTTTAAAATGCTGAACTTTTCTTCGAGGAAATCGTTGAGTTTGGAATATGATTTGCTTGAAGATAATATACAATTTTGAGGTCTTAAATTACGTAAAAGTTAAGAGAATTTCAATTCTTGTGATTACTTTAACTTGAACTTTAGTTAGAGAAATTTGTGAAGTTTGGAATATGATTCGCTTTTAATACGAATGCAATTTTGTGATCTTAAAATTACATAAAAGTTCAGACTAGTTATAATCTAAACATTTTTCAGCTTGAAGCAAACATTCCTTACACTTTTTTAGGAGACACATGTGAAGATTTCAATCTACAGAATCTGTGAAAGAAATGTTCTTTATGGACTGTCAAATATGTGCATAGGAATTCTGCGCATTTTTATTATTAAAAATCACAGTATTTAGCTGAGAAAATTTTGTGATTACTTTGAAGTATTAAACTTTAGTTAGAGGAAGGGTTACAGTTTGGAATGTGACTTGATTTAAATTTAGATACAATTTTGTGGTCTTCAAATTACATCAAAGTTTAAAGTAGTTGTTAAAACATATTTCAGCTTGAAGCAAACATTCCTATTACTTCTTTTTGAGACATTTATAGACATCACAATCTATAGAATCTGTAAATCTCGTCCTTTATAGACTGTCAAATATTTGCATAACAATTCTGCGCATCTCTGGCGAGGGAATGAGCAGATCAGTTGAGTGGCTAACTGGCCAAATCCCCTGTGGTGGGACAGTAAGCCAGCCAAGCAAACGACTTGACGCTTCGCTTAACTTAAGCGATTTTTTATGTGCTCTTCTCTTCGACCAAAAAGAAATAGAAAATATATAGAGGATGAGAAATCGAGGGAGAGATGAGGGGGAGAAACGAGGAATGAAAAAATATGTCATTCAGTTTGTGTTCTTGTTATTCTTGTTGCAAGCAGACTTGCAACTATTGCCGAGCATTTGAGATAGAGAGAGAGAGAGTGGGAAAAGCTGCTCGCAGCTAATTAGCAGAGTCCAGAGTGGCAAATGTCGACATCATGTATACGCCCCGTAACATGCAGCAAGTAAATTGCATTCGTTCTGCGTACAACATGAAAGTCAGATTGTTCTTTCTTCGTCTTCGTCTTCGTCTTCTTCTTCTTCTTTTTACCATTTGCTGGCTGTCCAACGACCCACAGTACAGCAGAGTAAGAATATTTTGTAACGTGAGAAATTGCATTGAGCCAAGCCAAGTAGCACCTCCCATTTTTAAGTTTACTCCAAAAAAAGGAGGAAAATTGCATTAAGTTCCATTGAAAGTAAACTGCATGATGGTTTTTCTTGGCCCCAAACAAACGGGAGGCAACAACAACAACAACTACTCTCTGATACGGCACAACTTTCCAATTTGCTAGTGCATTTTCTTTCGCTAAATTTATGTGCGCACTTCGACGCACCCACACACACACACACACAAAAACACACGGGAAGACTAATGAAATATTATCGATATATATTATGGGGCTTACATGTGGCACAATGTGTGTGCCAAGTTGCAACATATGGGGGCCATCATACAGACACCGCACTCCAGAGTCCTCTTTGTCGTCTTGTCTTTGCTCTGCTTTGCCTGCTCTGCTCTGCTCTGCTCTGGAAGCGAGCCATTTATGTACTCCGGGAATTCTCAGGCAAAGGAGCACATCCATTTTTGTCATTAAAGTGTCTTTACCGCATGGGAATTTATATTTGTGTTAAAAATGGAATTTAGGATAAAAAACACAAAGCATTATTTTGATAAAGCAATAACTTGAAGAGTAAGGCAATGAAATTCCTAATTATGGGTGGCTTATAAAAAGAATTTTATTTTTGCAATCACAACGTAAATACCAAATGATTCGATTTGGAAAATGTTGTAGAACTTACAAAGCCAACTTTAAGTTTTCTTTCGTAATTGTAACCTAGTTAAAAATTAAATTTAGGATCAAAAACATAAGGCATTATTATAATCAAGCAATAACTTAAAGAGTAATATAATGCAATTTCTAATTATGGGTTGCTTATAAAAAGAGCTTTATCTTTTTAGTCGCAACTAATTAAATACCAAATGATTCAGTTTAGAAAATGCTGTGGAACTCTAAAAACCAACTTTATGTGATCTTTCGTAATTGTAATCTAGTTAAAAATGAAATTTAGGATAAAAAACATAAGGCATTATTAAGATAAGATAATAACTTGAAGCGTAATACAATGCAATTCCTATGTTAATTATGGGTGGCTTAACTTAACATTTTAGTATGCATCGAGAATATTTGCAACTAATTGTTAAAGAAAATATAATTCGATTTAGAAAAATATTGTGAAACTCTCAAAGCCAACTTAATGTTTTCTCTGTAATTGTAACCTAGTTTTTCTATTGACTATTCAAAGCCTTTCGCTTTTATGTGTTGGCTCTCAACACAAGAACGCACTTTAAGCAGCAACAGCAACAGCAACTTGAACGGCAACAGCAACAGCAACGCTGTTTAATTGGCCGCTCAGCTGTAAATTCATTGGACTGCATCAAAGATTTACAACTTGACTGTGGCAACGAACGAATCGTGTTGGAATTAGAACTGCTCCAAAGAAGGGGGAAGGCCAGATGTTTTGGTCCATGCAAGTGGTTTGCATTTGGCATTTATTGCCGCTTTGTTATGGTAGCGCACAACTCCAGCCAAGGCTAGAGAGACAGCACCAGGACTACAACTAGGAGACGTTGTTGTTGGTGGAAACGGAAGCTGGAAGCTGGAACTGAAGCTGAAACTGAACCTGTTTTGGCCTGGGCCAAGCGCCTGTTTACTTTACCATTGAGCAGCTGCACTTGGCTTTTGTGTTGTTTGCTATTTGTTTGTGTTGTTCCTGGCGCGCTGTAAGCCGGCAAATATGCGTGTGTGTGTGTGTGTGTGTGAGTCATGGCCAGACTGTCATGACCATAAGCCTATTCGCAACGCTTGCAATGTGCTAGCCAATTGCTGCCATGTTTTCAATTAAAAAATAAAGCACTGCCTGCAAGAGTGGTGCTTAAAACACTGATGCAATATGTATAGATATGCGATTGACGACGCGCTATGCAAGTGTATATATGTTACAATATATGTAGATATGTGGGTAGCTCACATTCAGGTATTCAGGTGTGGTATGCATTCGTTCAACTGTGAATTTGTATTCAATTAAAAATAATTTCTTTGTCAATTATTCATTCATTGTGAATAGTTCTTGCGCTGCTTCGTTGTGTGTGTGTTTCCAATTCGCCCAGCGCCATTCAGTCGCGCAGCCAACAAGTCAGCCAGACAACTTGTAGTCAGCCATTCATAAAATTTATGAAAAATAATAATAACAATAATAAAAATCAATTTTATTTCATTTTATTTTCACTGACACACAACCTGCTGCGGCTGGCGTATATTTATTATATTTACTCTATTTTCATTTCGCATTCATTGTTGTTGTTGTTGTCGGCACACATTTTCGGAATTTTATATACGAGAACTCCCATATCTACATATCTACATATACTGTACAGCAAATTTCATAAATCAAAATAGTTGTTAATCAATACAAACGAGTGTGTTCACAACCGAAAAAGCAAACCAAAAAAAGAACAACAAATGAATAAAAATTGTTGAGTGCATGTATAAAGTTTTGATGGTGTTTTCAAACAAAACATCAGCTCTATATACAGTGCTAATTCCGCTGACGAACAGCTGTTGTTAGCGGATAAATTGTTTGACAGTTTTTGGTTTAAACAAAGCCGAATATTTTTAACAGATTTATGACAACATGACTTTTTGTACCTGTAGAAGGGTATTTTAACTTTGTGCCTCCAGGAAAAGCAAGTAATTTTGAAGCTATATTTAGTGTAATAAAACCTATAGTCTTTTGATTCCTGATCAGATACAAATTGCATAAGGTTTTAACGAATTACTTTTATATAGGCAAACATGGCTGACAATTTGGTATATTATGCACTCTATGGTATATTTGGAATGAAGTGTAGTAGTAGTATTTTGTCGGTATATTATTTTTGGTATATTTTGAAATTTACACCGTACTATTTTGATTTTATTCACAATGGCTAGCAGGTATTTCACTTTCTTATTTGTTTTCAATTTAAATTTTGTTAACATTTCAAAATTGGACCCTTTTCTTTCTTAGTTGCTTTCACTGTGCATTGTTTTTTTTTGGTTAAGCAGATTAAATTGACAAATGAGTTCATTTATTTGGAATCCGCATCTGAGCACATAAATATTTTTTGTGCTGCACAATTAATAAACAAATATTAGTTAAGAGTTGAAACTATTTCGTTAATCAATTGAACAAAAAAACATTGTGTTATTTAATGCAACAAAAACGTGACTAATGAGCTAATTTGTAGAGCACTCAGAGAACACAGCTCTTGCCACTTTCTGAGCTGAGTGCAAGTGCAACGACATTAGAGTCAAGAGCGCTAAAAACCCAAAACAACTTTTGCTATTTGTCCTTGTGGCGCGGTAACGAAAAAAAGCGAAGAGACTTCAATAAATAATTGATAAAGCATTGCTCACAAAATGTGTGAGTGAGTGTGTGTGTGGTCAGAGTGCTGACCCGGGAGCGAAAGAGAGCGAAAAAGAGAGAGAGAGAGAGTAAGTAAGGCAGACTGTCTGAGAGCAGGAAGCCGCACACAATGTTGGCTAATTACTCAACGGTGCTCATTAAGGGCGCTGCATTTTCACTTTTCAACGCTTTGCACCTCGCACTACGTTAATGAAGATTTATGAAGGTCCAGGAGGTCGCGTTTAGAGGGGAGGCAGATAGAGAGAGAGAGAGAGAGCGAGAGGGAGAGAGCAGTGGGAATCGTCGTCGTCGTCGTCTTGTCCTTAAGGTTGAAGTTAACAACTGACTTGCGACTGCAGGAATTGTTTGAGAATTTTGCTGCTGTTGAAAGTTTAATGCGTTTTTTAGGTTCTCATTTTGTACGAATTTGTTTTTTTTTATGAACAAGACTAATTATATGGCAAAACTGCAATGAATTATGCATCTGACAGCAGCTGGTATTGTCTTCCACACAGCACTGCAAACTTTAATCAAGTTGTGCATATCGAAATGAAGCTTTTGCTGCAAATGGCATGAGAAATAACAAGAGACAAGGCAAAACAAACATTCTTAATTCAGCATAATTCAAATTCAAATACGCCAAAACGTTATCCAAAAAGAAGACAACCGAAACAAAAGATACAGACTAAAACGCAAAGAAATGAAAAATGCAGAAAAAAATGTTTCAAATGAAGAGAGTAAAAGAAATGTGTACAAACAGCAATGGCAGACCAATCGTCCTTGTTCTTCTCCCTCACACACCCTTGGCGTCAAACATTGTGTTACATTTTTATTTAATTTTGCTATCTGGCAGGCAGCTTGCTTGCAGCTACTATAACTGTGGTAGCTTTGTGTGCTGGTTGCTGCTTGGTGCTTGCTGCCTGCTAAAAAATGCGCAAGCAAAAGCAATTTGAAAGCTGCGCTGAATACGTAAAAACAATACAAGTAGCCCTGAAGACCACCCAACACCATTCTCTATCTGTTGTCCACCTTCGGCTCAACTCGGACTCAACTTGGCCAAGAAGAAATTTCGAAAAATGAACTGAAAAGAAAACTCAGCGATCCGTTCACTGCCTTATGGGTGTGTTTCTCTCTCTCTGTAGTTGTGGCAGCTAATTTTCATTATTCTTTCAAAATGCAATCAAGAAATGTTGCTGTTGCTTTCCCATTTTTTTCTGCTATTGTTGTTGCCTCGTTCTGGCTGCAGTGAAGCAGTTATGGCCAGCGGCCCAGGTGCTCAGACCAGACGAGACTAGACTAGAGAAAGAGATGAGTAGCTTTGGCAACTGAAATGGACAACGCGCTTAAAAGTAAATGGCAAGCTTAACAAATGAGTGGCAACGTGGGTAATGTGCAACATTATGGTTGCAATGTGCACTTCAATTGCGCAAATGGAAATGATTAAGAATTAATTGAGTGATAATCATAGTCTTGATATACAAATGCTTTAAATATTTAGCTAAGCTTAGCTTAGATTTAATGTAGTGAATATTTATTAAAGTGTGAAAATACAAATGCTTTAAATATTTATATGAAGCTCAGCTCGGATTTAATGTGGTGGAAATCATTTTTTAAATGTCGCTCTTGCTTTCATTATTCCATTTGGCTTATTTGCATTTGAAGACAAAGCTGTATTCACTTCCATGCACTTGAATAGGAAAAGGGTTTCTTTGTAAAGGGAGGCAAGAAAAGTGCATAATTCATAATACTATACGTTATTTAAATTTGTCAGACTTTGAATACAACAAAGTTTAGCCTTCTCAGACCCGAGAGTACCTTAAGGCACTCATCATATAATTTGTATTATATAAAAATCGAGAGCCAATTGAATTATATTTTCCATTTGGCAATAAGATATTTGTTATTTGATAATTGCCAACAACTGACAGCTATAATTCAAATGACTTAAGACTCTATCACTTTTTATTTACTACAAATTACATGACAATATGTTATATACATATGTTTAATAGAGTTAATTATAAACTATTTTAATCTCTCTCACTATTTCCCTTGATTCATTTGAACATATTTCCTTATGTTCATTGCACGTTTAAATAAAATGTGTTTTCCTATAGATTTCTTAAGTTCATTGCACATTTAAATGAAACAATTTGTCTTCTTCTTTGCAGGTAGGATTGCTAATACTTTATTAATGGAATCGCAATAGCATTCTTATTGGCAAGGCAAACTGTATTATGCGGCTGCAAAAGGTAAATTCAATTAGACAACTCTTGATCCGCTTGTCTATTCAATTCATTCAATGCATCCAACTGCAAACAATTGAGTTTTTACAAGCCATTCACTTGATAACTCAATTTGACAGTCAATCAAGCAATGAATACACGTTCATGCACACACACACAAACACGTGTGTTTATGTATGCATAAGCAGCCAGTAGAACTTTGGTTGATAACACGTGGCAAACAATGCGGTAAACGCAACAAAAGAGCCAAAAACCAGCTGCTGCAGTTCATTTATATTTATAAGAAGCGGAATGAATACGTGCCACGCCCCCGCATACACCCATGCCCACGCCCAATAAGTAACCGTAGGCAAACATTAAATGTTATTAAATGCAAAGCAGGCAGCCAAACAAGCTATGGCCAAAAGTTTCGATGGCCAAAACTTGCGCCACTCACGGTAAAATTGAATATGACGCGTTTTGAATGCGCTCTCCATAAAAATAGTTTAAAATAGGGTGCGAATACACATGTTTAAATATTTTATAAATTTATAGAGCAGAGCAGCGTTGCATAAATTATATTTATTACGCTTGAAGAAGCAGTAATCGATAGTCGATTATGTCGAGTAAGAAACCCGCTGAGTTTAGGATTATGCCTTGACTTCATCGATGTGCATAAGAGTATAACTAATTTGATAGTTGAAAAGCACGACAGCTACATCAACAATGGCAACCGCAGCAGCGTTTCGCTAACTTGAGCCGAATAGAGAGTCTTGAATGAGTCGATGTATAGTATGTAGTCTGTGTATGTAAGATAGAAGGACAAAACCAGGTTAGCACAAGAAACGTGAATTGTGTGTCAGCGACTCACTAACAATGTTAGCCCCAAAAAGCTAACTAATTTAAATGGCACCATTGTGCAGCATAACCCAAGAACAATGGTGCCAAACGGAAGCGAATGTCCAAACGTCCGATCCGACATCCAAAGCGAAGGGCACAAAACAGAACGTAGAGTCGCGGAGCAGCGATAAAGACAGCAGGAACAGGAGCAATATGGTTGCTCCATCGTCGCGTTGGTTGTCTGGGATCTGTGCAAGTGGTTGCCGTGCATCTGAAATTCAACGAATTAATGCCACTTCAAAGTTCTTGCCAGCATGTGCATAATACTATGTATGTATGTGTGTGTGTGTGTGCACTTTTGAATTACCAAAATTTACAACAATACATAGCCGAAAGCCCAAACCAAACCAAACCAAACCAAACCGAAGCGACCCGAAAGTGAAGTGAAGAGAGCAGAACGGAAGCTCTGCAGTTTGCTATCAGCAGCCACTCGTTCGCATTGAAATATGGCCAAAAGCGGTGGAAAAGTACCTGCGGGCATTTTATAGATAATAGACATTTGGGCCACACACACACACAAACACACTCACATACATTTGTAATGTGTGCATACACATGTTCAATGTGGAAACTTTCAAGAAAATGCAAGGCAAACGCCTCTGAAAGAGAGCCAATTTTCAAACATCGCGCAAGCATATTGTAAAAGTTGCAAAGGCATATGCTTCCCGGCCAAAACAATGGCCAAGATGTGGGCCACAAAGCGAGGAGAAGAGAAAGTGAGAGACAGAGGGAGAGAGATAGAGTTGTGCGGGCATTTCTCCGATTTGCATAGTTTTGGGCGAGGCGCGGCGGTTGCCAACGCGTTTGTTTGTTGCATTTATAATGTTGCAACTGCACAAAAATGCAACACGCATGCATTTTTGAGGTGAACGACAGAGCATGAACACACACTCTGTGTGTGTATGTGTGTGTGTACCTCGAATGTAGAAAAGCAAACGTGAACATGCGAACGAATACCGCCCACTTCTTCTTCGCCAAACACGTTGCAGTTTTGTTTTTTTTATACCCGCTACTCATAGGGTAGAAGGGTATTATAACTCTGTGCTTGTAACTGGCAGAAGGAGGCATCTCCGACCCTATAAGGTCAGCGTCAACAGACTATAGAGCAATGTTCGTGTACATGTTCGGTTGTCTGTATGAACACCTGGATCTCATAGAATATAAGATACAGACATATAATTCGACAGCACTTATTATGATTATTCGCATATTAAGTTTGTTTCCAATTTTAGCAACGCATATCGAATAGCAAGCGTCATTTTGAAGCTAGAGTCGCGAGTATAGACAATAATAGCTATAGTATTTATGATTCCTGAGAATTTGTTTCGGATCGGATACAAATTGAAGTTCTTTAAGAAAAATTTTTGTGTGGCAAATTATGCAAACTGTAATGGGGTCTAAGCTGCTTTGGTTAACAATCTGGTATATTTTGAACTCTAAGGTGTATTTATAATGTCCTCACTATTCTTAAAATATGTCAAAAAGTATACCGAAGACCATTTTTGGTATATCATTTAAGTAACATGATACACAATATACGACCTTAGGTATATTTTTAGTATTTTCGGTATATTATTTGGATTACTGCGATATACTAAATATGGTTTTCAGTATAATTTAATATATTGCGGTATAATTATTCAGTATATTTTACAATTAAGACCCAAAGGTTTTGTTTTTATTCAAAATGTGTAGCAGGTATATCACAGTCGAGTGTGCTCGTAGCTTTCCTTCTTGTTTTTTGTTATTGTTGCCCTGTTGTTGCATTTTAAGCAGTTGACTGGCGCTCGGCTAACAAATATTCCTCCACGATTCTCGTTGACAGCAGTTACATGCATATCGCACACGCACTTGCAAACATGGCACAGCTGCGGAAAACTATCCATGGCCAGATTGTGCCACGTTGTTGCCACTAGAAATGTTGCACATTGCTCTATAAAAGCAATCAGAGATCCGATCCCATACTCGATTTATAATCTAAATTGTAGTTATTGTTAAATGTTAATTTTAAATATGATTCTTGATCCATTTTAAATGTTGTTTTAACAACTAGTTTAGTTGGAGAATTGGCAGCATTTGCTTTAATGTCATGTCTCTCGCACTTTTGACACACTTGTATGCGTGTGTGTGTGGGTGTGTGTGTTCGCTGTTTGCTTTGCATGCCAAAGCTTTAGAAAAGTGCCAAATGTAACGAAGATTAAGCATGGGCAACTGGCACGTGCTGACCTCAACGGGCAGATAGAAACTTGTGAAATATTTTACGTGATTGCCATTGGCTGACCATTGATTTATGCCACTTGAGTGGAGCTTCAAAGTGTCAATAGCGCTTCTTTCTTCGCATGCATTTTAGCCAAATTGCTTTGTAGACGGTGCTTCCGGTATTGTTAAGTGCGCAGTGCACAGCACATCGGCGTGGCACTTAAGAAAAATATAATAGCGCCCAAGCTCGAGTAAACTTTGTAACTAAATACGAGCAACCTCCAACTTCTTGTGCTTCTTATGCTCGTATATAAAACTGTAATTCCATTAAAGTCCATTACATGAAATGCGCTCGCCTCGCACACAGAAATTTAGAGAGAATGGAAGGGAAGGGAACGGAACGGGGTGTGGCACAGTTGCAACTGCTACTTGCAACTTGCTTCTTGCTGCTACAAGCTGCAACAGCAAGTAAAATTTGCTCTTTTACTTCCTCAACTGAATTCTTCTTGTGTCCTTCGCTCGAGCATAGCATTTCAGCACTGCAAAATAATAACTTAAGTAATGTCATTAAAGCCGAAAATGAATTAGATCTTTGGCTGTAAGTAATCCGCAGGCATTTTGAAGCATTGACAGCAAAGTTGCAACTTTTGCAACTTATTCACAGCATAGAGTTTAAACAGAATGGCAAATTAATAAGCCTTTTGTCTTGAAGGGCTCTTTACAAATTCAATAAATACATTATTTTAGGGTTAATAAGTTGTAAGTAAGTATGTGATGAATAAATAATACGCTTTGTTTAAACTATGCTTAATCAATATTTGTGTCGTTTAAATATTTTCTTAACTGTGTTGAAATATGGTTAGCATTGAGTGGGAATTCGTTACACTAATTAGAGGTAAAAAAAAAACACTCATGCACTTGCTTTAGAAGGGCACTCAAATGGCCACTTACTTTGCAGTTCAATGTAGAAGCCAATGAATGAGTTCTGAAACAAAAAAAAAAAAAAATCGAAGTGAAAAGCCAAAGTGCGTCTCATGTATGAAGTTGTTTTCACCAGGTTTTAGTTTCTCCGGTTCAGTTTATCATTCGATTTGGATCACTATTCGTTCTTTCCCTTTCTCCTAGTCTGCACCTGGCAAGCAGCAGGAAACAAAGGGAAACAACAATAATAACAAGAGATAAAACGGATACTACTGAAATGGAATGCATTCTGGAAGCCGCATCGATGAACTTGTGTGTTGTGTGATGTGGGTTTTGGTGCTTGGTTTTCGGTTTTCGCCTGGTCAGGAGGAGAGGCCGACTTTCTGCAACGGCTTGGGGTTTTTGCGGTTTATGGTCGTCATCGTTGTGGAGTTTATAATGAATAGCCGTTGGGCTTGCATTTTCGCAATGGGATAAAATGCCTGTTGCTGCCATCGACAACGAGCGATGCTCTGAAGCGTTTGCATCTGCGGCAAAAATATCGTAGCATACTTTGCAGCGCACACATGACTGAACTAGGCGTGACGATTATTTGATGAATGACATCACATCCCTCTCTCTCCCTCTCTATCTCTTTCTCTCTCTTTATGCCAGCTAGTGTGTGTGTTTGGCAATCATTGGGGACTAGTTGTTGATTGTCTTCGAAATAGCGATTCCCAAAGCGTCATTTGGTTAGTTCTGTGTCACGCGACTTCGACAGTCAATCAAATTAGCAGTCGATTTCCATTATGAGCGCGAGGGTTGCACTAAGTTTAATAGGTTATTTTCTTTACAACATTGAAATGACAATCAATTAAACTTAATTGAATTTTTGTTTCATTTAAATCGTGAGTAATATTATTAAATGTTAATGTAGTTTTCCTTAGATATTTTTCAAAATAAATGAAAGCTTACCATTTGTATATGAAATTCATTTAGAAATTTGTTGTAAGGCTTGGACTAAGGGTCTAATAAGTTAGTTTTTCTACAACATAGGTAATAAATTAAAGATTAATTATGTTATAATTGACATTGAAAACTATCATTTTATTTCAAAGTGGGTTTCTTATATATAACCAGCTTAAAATGCAAGATTACCACTATCACAATCTTACTCACTTTGCAAGTGCAGCAGAAAATGTCTTCGCATATTAAAAACTTTAGAAATTTGTTGTAAAGTTGTGACATGAATTTTACCAAGGAAATTATGTCTTGACGTAATTTTTAATACACTCACTAACGATATTTTTTGTCGAAGTTGCCCTCGTTTTGATTACGATTATGTTGGCTATGTCTGTGGTCTGTTGTGTGTGTGTGTGGTGTGTTGCAACACACTTGTTTACAATCCCTGCAGCTGCTTTGAGGCGTCTTTAAAAAATTCAAGCTGTCAGTCAGTCAGGCATTGGCTTGTTATGCGCATCGCCGCCAAATGTAGCACAAGCTTATGAAATATTTCACGCCATGTGCGACATCACTCACATTTTACGACATGCCAATGATGCTGCCATAAAAAGAAGCAAGCCGAGTTACAAAGATGTGTCGTCGACTGACAGTAAGAGGAGACAAGCACGCAAGACGCACAAGAAAAGTTGTAAATCAAGCACAGTCGCAGCTCCTCGGGTGTTGGGTCCTTGTTCACTTTTATATAGAGCTAATTGGCTTCACTGCAAAATACCGCAATCTCTCGGCACTTGAAAGGCTTAAGTTTGTGCCGAGTATCTTTTTCGGGGCGGCTAAAGTGAAAAATATGGCTGCTGGACATTTATGCTTATGCCGAAAGCTGTCGGAAGCGCGTCGCAAAAATGGCGCAACTTCCGCATGAGCATGTCGCCAATGTCAAGTCAACACAGCGCAACAGACTGAATGGCAGACAGTCAGACAGCGAGACAGACGAAGAGACTGACTGACAGACAAGTTGCTGAGCATTGCGATATGGGCAAAGAAGTGGTTGGTTTGATGGGAGAGCGCGAGGATGACTGGACGACTGGCCGCCTGATTTATTGCACTTTAAATTTGGCGACGTTTTTTGCATGTCGTTTATCTTCATTGCGTATGCCAAGAACTAACGCAAAGTGCACCGGCCATAAATAAAACAAGCAAAATGTATTCCAAGAAGCGCACACAAACTGACACACACTCAAACACTGAAAAAGGATATATAGAAACACATTCGAATATATATAGACGGACGGACGGATGTTGGAATGCACTAAAACCAGACAACGGCCACACCAAACACTTGACTTGTAATTTTGTAAAAGCTTACTTCACATTTCTGCATATTTTTGGCATGCAAAGTGCAATGGCAAGTGCTCAGTTATGTCCTTTGTGTGCGTAGTCCTTTGCCTTTGCTACCAGCTTGAGGATTGTTTTGACCTGCTCAAGTGCTCTAGAATCGGCAAAGTTTTCGGTAAGCTCTATTGGACATGGAAATCAAGTGAAGGGGATTTCAAAAATTCTACGATATACATCTGCAAAGGAAAACATAGGTTGCAGCTTAACAATAGAGAGTTTCTCTAGCGTAAACATTTTACTATTATTATTTTTATTTGTAATTTTCAATATTATTTTAAGGTAGAGTATTTCTGTATTGGTTTGAATTTATTGCATATTTTTGGTATTGCTTTAAACATTTTCTTAGCAACAAACTATTTCACACTTTTCGGGGTTGAGTTAGCACTCAATTTTATGACTGACATAAAGAAAATATAATTAAGTTTCATACAAATTTTGTGCAATAAAATAAATTATGTGCGAAATTTTCGTTTCAGATAAGCTATGATATATGTGAAATGAATGTGCTTTAGAGTTTGCGTTTGTGGCCAAACCTAGCTCTAATCATTTGTGGTATTCGAATTATTCCGAATACCATGCATTAGCTAAATTAAACAAATGACTTTTAGATAATACAAAATATTTGCTAATAATGGCGCATATTTAATGAGCGATGGTCATGCAACTTCAAGGGTTGGCTTTAAACCCAACCTAACAATGTCTGACTCGCAAGTTCTTAATGCATTATTAAGGCTAGACAGGGCAAGTCAGTTATTAAGAAAATATTGCGCATACGCCACGTCAACCCTGCCTTAAGACGCTGTCGCACCTTTTCATTTTCGGGAGAAATAACGAAGCGCGAAAAACGCCACCGAATCAGGCTATAGCCAATAATTCAATAATTTTACGCTTAAATCATAGCAAATTAACCCATTTCCGGGGTAGACAGCGCCACATAAATTATGACAGCGACGTGGTCTCGACAGGTGGCAGAAAGAAAGAGAGAAAGAAAGGAGGGAGCGTCAACCGGAACCGGAGCCAGTCGTAGTCGAAGCTAGCTAGCTGTAAACCAACCTTTGCCCAACAAGAATGTTTTTTTCTTGTGTTTTTTTTTCTGATTTTTGTTTTCCCTGTTCTTTTGGAGTATTTTGCTTGCAGTAAAAAATTCAAAACGTCTTTTTACTTGGCGTCTTGTGCTTATCTTAGGGGCGGGCCGCTGTCAGGTGTGAGTCATTTGATAGTTGGCAGTAAAAGTTACTCTGCGCATTCGCGTGAGCGTGAAAATGGTTTTTCGTGATTCTACAAAAACCATTTGCCTCTTCTTCCTCCTCCCACTGGACTGGGTAGAAGATGATGTGATAGGTGGGAGGGGTTGGGGGAACTTGGGGCGTTGGCTTTGTTGCGCTTCGCCGAAGACAAGCTGACAAATGCTGAAACGTATCGTATGCCATCTATCATCGTGCATTAGAGCAGCGGACGTCGGTCAGGCAGGTTTGAGGTTCGCCGTCGACGTTGGAGGAATGCTTTTGCTTCTGCCTTTGCTTTCGCCTTTGGTTACTTGGCCAGCCTGGTCTTGGCAGGCAAGTTAAGTGCCCGTTCAATGGCCAGTTTTATGTTACAATGTTAATTTCCTCTTTCGTCTCGGTTGAGGCTTTTACTCAAAACTGATTGTTCGAATGCTTTATGTGTGTATATCTAACTATTGTATGTATGTACTTGGGTGTATGTCTGAGATTTATGCGCCCGTGGCGCAATCATGTGGAATGCATGTTAATTACTGCAGCCTAGTCAGGCGCACTGAGAGCAACCCACCGATGGCTGACTGCTGGCTTAGTTACCTGACTCTGTGTGTGTGTGTGTGTGTGTGTTGATGTTGTTGCAAATCAATTTGATGTTATTAGTTAATAATTACGACAGTCACAGTTGCGTCGCACTTAACCAGCCAGCGACGTCGTCGTCGTCTGCCTGGGGTTAATGCATGCGACGTGTTTGAACTGTAAATGAGCTGGAAATGTCAGGCACAGGGCGTTGCTACCAGTCACCAGTTGCCAGTTCCCAGTTGCCAGTTACAAGCAGCCGCAGCAACCATCAATGATTTGCACCTGTGAGTGTGTGTATGTAGATACTTTAAACCATCATCGTCTGGCTTTATTTATGAGTGTTGGCTTCAAATAGAAAACGAGTGCAAATGATGTCACTTAATGAATAACTCAGCAGCAGCAGCAGCAACAGCAGCGGCATCGACTGTGGCAATTACAACAAATAATGTAGTATAATAATTTGACAACGCACGTGCCAAGCCACGTCTATTTGCTATATTATATCTGATAGCAAAACTGTGAACTGGGACAGCGATTCCAGGACGAGTCCCAGGACGAGGACGAGGACGAGGACGAGGAACAGGACTCTCCCCTCACGTAGTCAATTGCCCGGAAATGTTGCTGCGGCATAATTTGTCAATTGTGCGTGTTGATTTCTGAATTAGCTAATTTGGATTTTAGTTATTAGATGCTGATTACGCACTTTGTCTATGTATGGGTGTACACGCATGTGTGTGTGTGAGTTTGTTTATGCCATTAAAAATAGTTTGAGCCCACCACACGCACATTTTGCAAGCTAATGAGCTCTGATATTAGTTTTAAACCCAGCAGCAGCAGCAACAGCAGCAGTTTTGTCAACCACATTGAGCTGCTTATTTTGTTGCTGCGGTTTGCCCTGTTTTCAGTTTGTTAAATACAATTTGAATTTATTGTAATTTCAGCAATATGTCCGCACATTTTTGGCATTCATTTTCAAGTTTTGTAGTTTTGTTGTTTGTGGTGGAATGTTTGATCTCATTGGTTTTTTTTTCCGTCCTGTTTAGCAATACATTTAATTATAATCATTTTTATTGTAGGGGTAGGGATGGGGTTTTTTTTTTATCAATTAACATTTATTACAATTTGTAATGTTGAAATTTATGTAAAAGCGGTTTGACATTCACTATAATTAATGGTCAAATGTTTTTGGGAAAAGTCGATTGCATTTTAAATGCTTAGGTTTGACATTATCATCAAATTGCAATGGTTTAGGGTTAGTATATATGAGTATCAAATTATGGTATTTTTCTGCAAGTGTTTTAAATACTGATTCTATATTTTAGTGACTTTATTTCACAACCCTCTCTGTAGTAGCATTTTAAGTTGGACTCTTGCATAAATATTGTATTTGTTTGTCATTTGTATCAAATTGCAATAGTTCAGGCTTAGTATATATATCAAATTATGTTTTTTTTTGCATGTGTTTTAAAAATGAATTCGGAAAAAGTCGATTGCATTTTAAATGCTTAGGTTTGACATTATCATTAAATTGCAATGGTTTGTATATATGTACATATATCAAATTATGGTATTATTTTGCAAGTGTTTTAAATTCTGATTCTATATTTTAATGACTTTTTTCACAACCTTCTCTGTAATAGGATTTTAAGTTGGACCCATGCATAAATATTGTATTTGTTTGATATTTGTATCAAATTGCAATAGTTCAGGCTTAGTACTGATTTTATGACATTTTTCATAATTTACTCCGCAAGAGCATTTTAAATGCGACCTATGCTTAATATAATATATTGTATTTTATTTTCCAATGACTTCGTTTGGCATTTAGTCAGTTAAAACATCACATATTTGTTTGTTTATGTGCACGTTGCAAAGCTAATTATGTACACATTTGCATTAGTTTCTAATATAAATTGGCACTTCATGTGTGCCATTCAAAAATATTTTAATTCGAATTACATTTTAGCAAAGTGAAAATGAGAGTTATGTTGTTTATGTTGTGCGTGTGTGTGTGTGTTCCACTGATACACTTATCGATAATATGTTATTTGCATTTTTAGCAGCCAAAATTATAATGCGTACACTTATTTATGTGGTAAATAAATGTGCGAAATAATAAATATTTGGCCTTGCCTCGATGGTATAATGAATAAACACAACTAATTATATTTTGGGGTATTAACAGATGTGCAAAATTGCGCTTGATTGCAAATTATTTTAATTCCCATTCAAATAACCCATTTGACAGGTTTATTATCAACTTACATCAATGGCAAGTTAATGCGAGTTGAGTGTTTGTTTTTATGAAATTGTTTTTATTTAATTTATTTATTTGTCTTACTATTCATACTGAAGCATTCAAAAATAACCTAACAGCTTGTAACTGTTCCCAGTTTAACGCACGTTTTTTTGAGTTGCTTTCACTTTTGTGTTCTCATTCTCAGCTTTATCTCTTATACGCATTGCACTCGCAAGCAAAAAGCTTTCGCTCTCTCTCTAAAAATGACTCGTTTATACCAACTTCTAAATATTATACAATATTTTTGCCCACCAAAAGCTTTCGGCACACAAAGCTTTGTGTTTAAATCGCTTAGCCAACCCACTCAACCATTCCTCCCTTCAATAAGCTTCAGCTGTCAGCTAGCGGAAGATGCACAGTACAACAAATCAATTCAATAATTGTCCAGCATTGTGTCAAATGTTTCCGAAAATACTATATATGCATTTTATTCCAAGATCATAACAAATGTGTTTTAATCTTTTTTCCATTCAATTTATATGTTGTTTTTGGATAAACAGATATGAAACTGGAATTTTAGTAATCAGAATCTTTAAACACAATTTATTTTTCAGAAATTCATCGCATTTAATGCTGATTATCTTTTGTTTTTTGGATTGTAATTTTGGATTTATAATATATAAAATGTGGCATATAATTATGAAAATCTCATTATTTATACTCTTTAGTCCCTTGACATTATATTATAAATAGGTATTTTTTACTAAGTACATTTAATACTTAATACTTAAATACATTTTATTTCTCTTATTTTCTTTTCATTAAATGCGGTTGAATATTTTTTAAAGGCTTTCTTTTATTTATTGAATCTTATTATTAGTGAAGATTTTTATAATATATAAAAGGTTGTATTTATATTTGGAAAGCATTTTATTCCAAGAATTTTATTTTGGCATTAGAATGACACGTTATTTTATTAGCAGACATCTAAACACATTAAAATACTTTATTTCTCGTATATTCTATACATTTAATAAGGTTGAATATTTTCGGAAGACCTTTTTCTATTGAATTTTAGCCCAGAAACTAATTATAATTATTATTAAATTGTCAAGAATAGTTAAGAATCTTATTATCATTGTAATATATATAATAAATAATTTCAAGAATATTTAGAGATTAAATCTTAGCTTTAAATTGATATGCTATTTTTCTGATAAGCTGAATTAGATGCAGTTTATTTCTCTTATGCTCTCTTGTTGCATTTAGTGTTATTGGATATTAAGTTATCTTAATTATAGAATTGTAGTAAACAAAATTGTTATTATTGCGATCTATATAATATGCATAATGTAATACATAAATATGCGCGTCCATTGAAATGCCTTTAACTTGTGCAACAGCCACAACAACAGCTAGCGGAAAAAAGCTGTCACACTTTCCAAAAGCAACAGCAAGAACAACAGCAACGAACGAGAGAGTGACAGAAATAAGAATGGGCGGGAAACAAGAGAAAAATAAAATGGCATGATGGCAGCGCATTTAAGTGCGCTTGCGAGCGCATTATTGGCTTTAAGAGATAAGATGAAAATAAACTACTTTTACTACTATAACATAGCGACACAGACAGACAATCATCCGCACACACACACACACACACAGAGAGACTGACACACTCACAAACAGCTGCAGCAGCAACACCAACCGCAAATTGACTAAAACCATGCCCCACGCCCAGAGGCGCTCTGAATTGATTGTGGGCAAGGGGATGACAAGGTTTTTAAGGGGTGGAGAAAGGGGAGTTGTGCAGGCAACGGATGCAGCCGCATAGTTCTTGCTGTGAGAGCCGGCGCCGCTTCTGTAGTTTTCACTGTCTGTCACAAGACAATTTGTGCGCGCAAAACACAAAATAATACACACAAAAAAAAACCAACAACAACATACAATCGCACAAACACACATACATACACACACAGAGAGAAAAGCATACACACCACTAAGCATATGCATGGCACAGTTGTACAGCTGCTGCCTGGACTAGCCAGCCTCTGGGTCTGTTGGTTTCTGTGCTATGGCGCGTATACGTAATGCCAACTACCAACTACAATACATGCGCTATACACACATATACATATGGTATGTGTGTGTGTATTTATGCATGTGTGCAGTTTGCTGCGCTTCAAGCTGTAGAGATTTCAAGTGAATAACTTGTGCGGGTAAACATTTTAGATTTTGATAAATTGCAACTTATACGTTTTCTGTATAAATAAAAGATTTACGTAAATCGCCTGGTAAATGGCTGTAAAGAAAATGTGCTACGTACTCGCGGCGGTTCCCTTGCCCTTCCCCTTCCCTTCCCCCTCTCTTTCGCAGTGACGAGGCCAACGACTCGCTGCTGCTGCTGTTGTTGTTTTACTTTATGTGTGTGTGTGTTTGGTATGTGGCGTGTGCGGTGTGCGGCATGTGCATAACAAATGCTCAGTGACTTGGCCGCTGCGTCTACTGGTGACTGGCAGCTAGCAGCAACTGTGGCAGCCAGTTGGCAGCTGCTAACTGAGCCTTGGACAGCTTACATCAGAAAAGGTAAACCATATCATGAATTTGGGCTATGCATTTCCTTTGATTAACTTATGGTAGTTTTTCTCCTCTCCTCTCCTCCCCTTCTCCTTCTCCTCCTCCTTATCACTCTCCGAAAAATGCTTGAACATTCAGCTGGTTGCTGGTTTGAAATTATTCAAGTGACTGAAATGATAGCAGTGAAAGCTTATGGACGCCCACACTTGGGCTTAAAGCATTAGTCAAGGTATTCGAAATAAGCTTATTAATGGCATTTAAGTTGCTTCCCTTTTGGGAATAAAACGAAATCTATAAGCAGCCTGACAGCAAAGTGCTCGCTTCCTCTTGGGTGGTTGCTGGATGGTGGTTGGTTGCTTCATATGAATGCCACACAAATTATATGAAGCGAAACATTCTCGAAACTGATTTGAGCTGCATTAGAATTAAATATGCAATGGCTTGGTGGAGTGTGGAGTTTGTGTGGAGCTTACGATATTGCCAGCGGTTTAACTAGCTGCAATTTTTTGTGCATTTAGATTCAATCTATTTGAAAGCAAGTGCTGCTCGCTGCTCGCTGCTGCAGCTTGTCGTCAGCATTAGTGCTGGGGCTTTTGGTGCGTGTGTGTTGCCACGCATAAAGCTTGTATATGCTGGTGCTGACGTTGCAAGTGCACATGCACAACTCCAGCTGCAACTGCGAATGCAACTGCGAAGTGGAGCTTGAGGAAATTTGTCTGCGGGCGACAGACAAACAGACACAGAGAAAGGGAGAGAGAGACAGAGACAAGCTGTGTGTATGCGTGGCCTCCTCGTAGCCATTTAATCAACATTAGTGGCTCTTGTGGCGCGACTGAAACAGATACTGAGCTGTGGGCACACACACAAATGGCATATTAATTGCAATCAGTGTGTGCCAGTTTTTAGCTGCAACGAATGAACTTGAAAGCAAACTAATGGGCTTTTAAATGATTGGTTTTTTTTTTTGTTATACGCAGCCGATTGATGAGCGCAAATAATAAAGGAAAAATTGTAACGCAAATGCTTTTCTAGATTAGATATACATATATCATAATGAGCGAGCAATGAATTATATTGCCTGGCGAATAGTACAACTTTGTTGCATTTTGTTTGCAATTCGCACCTGCAAATCGTATCGCATAACTCGTTAATGTCACAACTTTGCGTCCATTAAGCGCTAACTGTCATTATTTTCAGTTTTATATCTTGTGCAAGGTCAAAATTCCACTAACAAACATGCTGAAAAACTGCGCCAAAATGTTATTTACTACACATAAATTACACGTGGAGATGCGCGGGGGGTGAAGGTGGAGTAGAGGGCGAAGAGCGAACAACAACAAGAAGCACACGAACAACATCGTTCACCAACAGCGAGAAAAACTATCAAACAACTTTTCCTTTTTTTTTTCTCTCTATTTTTTGCTCATTGCGCACCGCAGAACGCTTGTAGGTATGGTCATGGTGGAGAGGGGGGAGAGGGTGGCAACTAAGGGCATGATCCAGTTTTAGGTCAAATATGCACATGCTACATTTGACCACAAAGTAAAACGGTTTTTAGTTCTGCAAAACGCTCAGCAGCAATTTCAAATTGAAGTTGCAATAAGTGCGAATGAATGAACATCGGTGGCATTTTGAAAGAAGCTCAAGGTTGTGCCACACACACACACTCACACACACACACGTGAATCGGATGATGTTGGATTAAGATTGTAGCTGAATATCCATTCGCCCCTTCAATACGTTTGTTTACAGTGAATCAAATCAGATAGAGGAAAGAGTGCTGTGAATGTGAAAATGCGCTTACAGTTTATTCACGCTCGTTAGTTACTTTTTGTGTGTTACTCTCTCTTTGCTAAATTTTCAGTTTCAAATCAATTTCACACACAGCAACGTCTCGTATACGTAATTTTGAGGTGTGCAAATAAAATTCTTGGTTTTATCTAAGATTCTTTCACTTTGCTATCTAATTGAACTTGCGTAAAGAGAAAGAAAATTATTTTGTTTGATTTTTTGGCTGCGATTCTAAAGAGCTTTTACTGTTTGTATATATCGCAAATGGCTGCTGAAAAGTTGGCACACAACTATGCAAAGAACACTCGTAAATAAGTTCGACGACATTTTTAATTACATTTAAAGAAAGTTCCTTGTTTTTTTTTTCTTGTATTTTGAGGATGGGCCATTAAACGTTCGATCGATACGCAATGCTGGCCATAAATAACTAATGCCAACAGCAACAACAACAACAAGAAAAACAATAAAACAAACACGAACACTAACTAGAGTAGGGAAAAACTTAATTTCAAAATAATTTCAGCAGTTGAGGATGCCTCGAAGTTTGTGCTTAGCATTTGCCCCAAAGTGCAAGCAAAGTTTCTCTCAGTCTAACTTGAAGCAGAAGCCGCTGATGACGCTGCGCTGTCCCATGCTGCCGCTGCTGCTGCTGCTGTTTATGTTTTGTTTATAGTTTTGAGCATACTAAATATTAATAGTTTGATGTTGTTAAGAACGCTAATGAAATGCACTCGCTGTGAACTTTTAGACGCTGCTGCTGCTACATAGAAAATCGGTAACTTGCTCGACATAGTTTATGCGCTACCTAAATGCCCAATGCTCTGGTCACCTGACCAACAACGAGCTTCGCACTTTTGCTTTACGCCATAAAAGAGATGCCTTGCCTGCCTGCCTGCTGCAAAAGTGCTTGCCACAAGCATTTTGGTTGTGTTGTGCTACGGAAGCATGCGTGCATGCAACGACGACAAACTGCAACATTTTCGTAGCTTTACGTGGTCGTTCGTGCTTCTTGTGCTATCCCCAAAAACAGAGTCCGGTTTGCCTGCTCCGGCATTAGATTTTTCAACAAGAATTTGCAGCGTTTGTGTATTTTTGTTTTCTGAATTACTCAGTATTTAGAGGGACAAAGAAGGGTAGCTACTGAAGTTGATAAAACAAATTTTATAATATTCAAAAAATATAATAAAATAATATACATTCAATGAAAGTAACATGAATTTGCTTCGGACAATCTTCTATAACTTCTTTGATAAGTAAGAGAACATTTCTTAATTCTTAAACGTTTTAATCAAATTAATTTTATAAAATAAAGGAAAGTGTTTGATATTTGAAGGAATTGCGCTATACCATAAGGTAGAAGATATTGTAACTCAGATAAAATTTATAGAAGTTATTTAATAAATACCTTTGTCTGGCAACAAAATACTATTGCGACCAGATTGCAGCTGATTTGTTGCACAATCTGGTATATGTTATTTTGTTTCCATATATATTTATAATATATTTTGAGTGTAGAACCATATCAAAATATCAAATATACATGTCAGTATATTTTAGTATTATTGTATATATGGTATGGTGAGTGTGGTCCTATACAGATATACCAAATGTAGCCTTCAGTATATTTTAGTATTTTAGTATTATGGTATATATGGCTTGGTTAGTGTAGTGCTATATAAATATACCTTATATAGCTTTCAGTATATTTTAATATTTTAGTAGTATATTTATTTTGTATATTTTACATATAATATCGTTTTTTTCCTATTCAAAGTGGGTAGCAGGTATCTCACAGTCGAGCACACTCGACTGTAGCTCTCTTACTAGTTTTTTGTTGTAATTTCTATTCGTTTCATTCAGTTCTGTGGGTGTTTTCTATTGCGTTTTTCGAACAAATTCAATTGCAGCACGTGTCGTGGGCCATGTATACAGGGATATGTGAGTTTGTAAGCCTCTCTTTTTCGCCTTCTCTCTCCCTCTCTCATTCTCGCACGCTCTGTTATCGTATGTGTCTATGTTTATTGATAGCATTGTTGTTGTTCTTGCTTCTACTGGTATGTTAAAACCAACTGACGCCAGCAGTTTTGTCGCTGGGCCCCGCCTCCACTTTATCGGATTTTATATTTGTGCGCAAAAGAAATGTGTGTGTTTGTGTGTATGAGAGGAGAGTGCAAAAAAATGCATGGTACAATAAACTTGTTTGCCAATGCCATCGCAAGTAACAGCAGCTTAGTTTGCTATTCGTATTCGTATTCGTAGGAGGACGCACGTAGTTGTCTGTGGCCACGAAAAAGTTGCATAAAGTCAACAACTTTCTCAGTGGTTTACTGATGTGAAAGTTGCTAAGCTTCTCTCTGCTCTGCTTCTCCTTCAGCTTTAGTTTCTGCTTGAGAGTTTGCGACGTCTCCTGTTGCTTCTCTTGCAGCTGTGCTGAGCTTTTATCGATAGCTCTCGAAGGTCAATTACACGTGATCTTAAGTTAAAAAGGCGTAAAAATCCTCACCTTACAAATATCGTCTTGCGAAAACGAATTTAATACTTACGTTTTATTCGCTCAATAAAATACATTTAAGTGGTCAAAAATGATATAAATTTGAGCTGGTTTATTTGTGAGAAATTAGTTGAAAATTTAGGAAACAATTCATTGCAACTCACATTTGCAACAGTTTCTATTTTTGCTGCTGCTGTCCATCAAATTGCGGACTGCTATCAGCTAAATTGCCGCAATATAAAAGGAATTGCAAGAACTCGAAAATCAAATACAAAGTATGAAACTAGACCGTCAAGCAAATTAGCGCAATTTGTGCGCTACAGTTACAGTTGCATAGAAAGAGAGCGAGAGCTCTTGCATTTATCGAAATATACAGTGGCATGTGCAGCCATCAGTCATCAGCCATCAACCATCAGCCATCAGCGCGGAGCATTTAACAATGTAGAATGGCAACGGCAATCGCCAAAAACCCAAACCATTGCATACTTATATGGGCGTGCACTTTTGACTGAGTAAAATAAAATTTAATGCCATCAACAAGCACAGCAAATTGGTGGACAACGAGGGCAAGGGAAGGGTGACGGCTGGTGGTGGCCACGGGGCAAACCCCAGGCATGTGGTGAAAATGTTTGCGGCGCATAAACAAAAATTTGTTGCCACAGCGCAGCAGAAACACACGCTAAACCATTAACTAAACAGCAGCAAATAAAACAAAACAACGCCGTAAATTGTGCAATCAAAAGCACCGACTAACAGAGACGCTTCACTATGCCGCGCATAAATTGCATAAATAATTATTTATTGCAACGAAAAAACAACTGTGAGGCTATTTTATTAACTAAATCGAAAATGTTTTACCTTTGTAAATATTTAATTAGCTGTTTAATTATCCCATCAACAGCATATTTGTAATTATTTTCCCTCCATACATTCTTTTTTTTTTGTTTTGCATTTTATTAAAATTGCATAAAGTGAAATATTTGTTGGTTTGGTGGCTAGTTGGCGACACCCTGCGATATACCCTAGGGCAAACCCCATGCCATGTGCAGAGGTTGTAAAAATAGCTGTAACCCAAAAATAGCGGCACTTAATGAAATAAACGTGTGGCCATGTCCTTCCCTCAACCGGCGACCCCCCTCTTTTGGGGGTTTGCCATGAGTGCGAGCGACCCACATGTTGTCAATGCATAAAACAATTTGCAACGGAAATTGCAATAATTAACTTTAGTACCTGCTTGAGTGACATTGTGGCATTTGGTTGGTTGGTTGTTTGTTTCCCTCTGTGTGTGTTGGTGGGGAGGGGGATGCAAATAGCAACGGGGTGCGAATGCTGCGTTGTGCTCTGCCCTGCTCTGCTCTGCTGCTCTGTGTCGAGCTTCGTGTATGTTTTTCTAATTCAATTAAAATTGGCAGCCTGCTGCGGCAAACGACAACGCAACAGCGGCTCATTATAACGTCTGCATATGCAGCCTTGTCTCCTCTTCCCTCCCTCTCTCTCTCTCTCTCTCTCTCTCTCTCTCTCTCTCTCTGCCCCAAATTAGTTCCGTGTAAGCATCTGTTTACGCTTGTATTGGTGTTAATGTTAACTGTCACTACATTTGCCTGCACCGATTGCTTCTCTTCTTCTCTTCTGCTTACTGCCGCCTGCACTTTTGCTTCCATTTGGGACATTTCTCTCTGTTGTTGCGCTGTTGTTTTAGTTTATCATGTAACTGTAAAAACATGTGCCAATGTGTGTGTGTGTGTGATGTTTGTATTTGCCAGTTTACCGTTGCGTGGCTGTTGTTATAGATTTAGGCCATGCTATGTATGTAGTTGTAACTGGGCAGCTAGCGTGCCTTGTAAATAATTAAATTACAATGCCTGCAATTTTTCCTGTTTTATTTGTGGGGAGAAATGAGATTGGTACATTTGGATACATAACTTTTTAAAATATATTTTAATTTAATTTTTGAATTTATAAATTATACTTATACTTGGATGAAAATAATTGAGTAATAAATTTATAGTTTTAAGTGAAAGATTTTAGCTTAATGTCAAAAACGCATTAGTGCAGTCTAAATTATTAGTTTTGTTAATGGTACTTAAATGAAATGTTCTTCTAAGATTTATAAATACTTAAATTATTAATCACTTACGGAATTTATATGGCATATGGCCTATTTAAAATATATAATATTTCAATTCCATATTCGAATCGTTAATTTATACTCAAATAATAAAGCTGTTAGTTGAATGGAAATATACGAGGGAAAACGCATTAGGCAATTCGAAATTATTAGCTTTTAGTGATAATAATGATTTAAGGATTTTAAATGGCCTCTGACTTATTAGTTTGGTTCCATTCGAGACATAACTTCAAAGTATAATTAATTAACTTTTAGTTTAATAGAAAAATATGAGAGAAAACGCATTAGTGTGCTCAAAATTGAAATGCACTTCCAAAATTTATAAGTTCTTAAATTATTAATAATTTATAGATTCTAAATGGACATTGAGGCATAATCACATTTAATTTATGGTGGACTGACTTTAACTTTATGGGGATTATCATAACCATCTATTCAAATTTAATTGAGAGTCCATTTGCTAGTCCATTAACAATTTGCAATATACTCGTATCTATCTGCTTATGTGCTTATTTTCCTTTATTTTGTCTATGCGCAAAATTAAATTTTAAATTTATGCGTAGCCGAAAAACATGGTTGAATTTCTCTCGTTAGTGTGTGTGACAATATCAATATTACCCACATGCAACATTGTATGTAGTCAAATGTGCAATTGCAAAATTTTAATTAATGCATTTAAGCTGGTTTCAGTTGATGTGGCACCCCTTACTCTCCACCCCTCCCTCACTCAGAATCCTTGTCCAATTCAATTCGCCATTTTGTGCGCTTTTCGAATACGAAATTGTTTATAATTATTCATTTTGCAATCGGTCGGAGGACAAATCATTTTGTGAAAGTGTCATTAGTGGCAGTTTGCGAGCCATCCAGTGATATCCCACAATAAAATTTGAAATGAATATTCGTTTTTCTGTGTACATTGTGTGTCGATTCATGCAACACTGCGTATGCGTGATTTCAGATCTTATTTATTTAAAATCACTACTCGCTTGATTATACATACATATATCCAACATCATTACCACAAGCAAAAAGCTTTGCAAATATTTGGAAAATTTACACAAAATTGCAAATAGTTAAGTGAATAAAAATTGAAAATATCTCTGTCGATTAAAATGAAATTTGAGTACGAACATTAAAGTGAAACTTGTGAAACTTAATTATAAACATGAAGTGGCTCAATGTATGCTAATCACACGTAATAGAATGCTCGGTAAATATTAACTTATTTACAGGTTTGAAATGTATGCAACGTGTAACTGAGATAAAAGTAGCGGAAAGCATAAATGACTGAGCAAAGCAAATTGACACAGACTTTATACATAAATGTATATGTAATTTTCGAATTAGGCGCATACATATTTGTGACTATAAATTATAGTCGAAAATTTATTCAAGCATTCATAATAAACTAAATGCTTAAGCACACACACACACACTGCGATAGAGATTTCTATAAAGTTTATATGCTTGAGTTGATATTCATGCAAATTATAGTTTAGGCTGGAAATTTCATTTGAATCATGCCCCAAAATTATGACAAAGGCACATCAAAATCAGGCAGAGACAGAAACAGAGACAGATAGAGACACAGAGACGTGAATCTTCCAACAAAGTGATTAATTATGGGTTAATAAGGAGGAAAATCGTTACCAGCCATTAAGGATGTGTCTGTGCGTTTTGTTTCTCTTCTTTTTTAATTGCGCACAGTTTGAAGAGCTTGTTAGCTGACAGTTTATACGCTTGAATTAATTTGCTACGCACTGAATAGGTTTAATCGGGGAAAATTATATTTGATGTTGACAATCATTAAGCGAAATTGAATGATAATAAACTGACAACTATAATCCACATTAAAGACCTCTCATAGGAGTATAAAATTGTGCTTAAAATATAAATTATATTTATGTATTTCAGTTGCTTACAAATTCAGCCAACACTTTCGATTAGAATTTTCCATTAGTCTAGATAAAACGGTGACTTTTCATACATCAGGCAAGCGCACACTGGCCACCAATCAAAAGTGTATCTCAAATTATGACAAGAAATATAATATATCAAGCATAGAGTGAGCGTTTTTTAATAAAATGTGCAATTACAGTGTCGAGGTTGAGGCAGACACACGCCCCTTTTCTTTTTTTGTGTTCCTCGTGTTGCCGCTTGAAGGAAGCAGCCAAGCAATGCACATAATTCACGGGGAGAGCATATAATTGAAATATCGTGACTTGGCGTTACTATGCCGCACGGCACATAAAATTTTATTAAACGCACAGCAACAAGAACAAGGAGTACAATGGGAAAACTAGACGCACCAGCCATTATAACTTTAGACATAATTTATGATAGCACTTGCGGCATTTTCTCTTCAAAAAAATACATATATATTTATACCTTCACATACATATAGAATTTGTTGTTGTTGTATTCATTTTGAACTTTGCGTGTCAGCAATAATAAATACAAAACACGAAAATGACGCTCGCGCTTGGCAATGTTTCTAAATTTGCCAAATGCTCAAATTGCCCAATTGCCAGCAGATAGAACACAGATACAGATACAGATACAAATGCCGAGATACAACCGCCGAAGATACTTTCTCCGCAAGTAATTGTAAGTCAACTTTGCATGTGCGACACGCACATTGCCGCAGCTGCCACATCTCTGCGTTTGTGTGTGTGTGTGTGTGTTGGCATCGCGTGTGCTTTTAAATAACGATACACTTGTGTATCTGATGACGACCCTGAGATGCTGATGCTCTTATCGCGCTGCGTAAATCACGAAAATACAATGTAACAGTTTGTCAAAAAGTTGGCAGTTGCACTCTCACACTCGTGTGCAGATAAATTATATATCTTAATGATTTTCAACAACAAAAGGCGCAGAATTTTATTTATTGTTCTCACTTTTTCTCCTACATAATTCTTGGCTTCGCAAGTAGACGGTTTTTTTCGTAAACGGAAGCGATTTAAATTCAATCTTTATTGGTAGACGATTTACGTAAACAAGTTTCAATTACTAAATAGATAATTTCGTATTGATTGATTTCACAATTTGGTATTTTACAGTCGAAGCCTTTTAAATCAATTGCTAGTATTTATTATTACAGTTTTACTTAAATTTGCTTCGCTCTAGCAAATTAAGTAAATTAACATTTTTACACAATGATAGTTCTCGATACCTGTTCACTTAGAGTTAAACGTTCTTTTCTGACAGCTTTATGAAGTACTTGATTTTTTCAATTATGCTTTGCTTTACAATTGTTTCAAGCTTGAGTCAAGAAGAAGTAAGAGGTGCTTGGCGGCAAGTTTTTTGTAATTAACAGAAGTGATTTTTCAATTGTTCATATTCATTTTAGTTATTTAGGGGCTTCTGCTAGCTTTGCTGCTTTTGGCAAATGTTGCAAGTCAAATGCATTCAGTTATAAACTCAAGACTAAAGCGTGTGAAGCTGTGAAAAGGCTATCCGGTCCCTGTGGATTTTTCAGGGTAAAGGAGAAATGTGAAAAACTTTGACAAATAATGTCAAAAAGTCGAAGATACACAAGCGAACATGAAAAAAACATGTGTAACGAACGAAGTTTTTAGATATTTGAATTCGAGCATATTTTATATTCGAGTTTTATTG
Source organism: Drosophila sulfurigaster albostrigata (assembly GCF_023558435.1). Taxonomy (NCBI): domain Eukaryota; kingdom Metazoa; phylum Arthropoda; class Insecta; order Diptera; family Drosophilidae; genus Drosophila; species Drosophila sulfurigaster. The sequence continues at coordinate 19,147,934 of NC_084881.1, forward strand.
GTATAGTGAAATGTTTAGTTTAGTTTGAATGAAATGAGTGTGTTTTATTTTCGTACCCGCTTTTTATACCCGCTACCCATAGGGTAGAAGAAAGTGTATGTAAAAGGCAGATGGAGTCATTTCCGACCCCATAAACTATATACATATATTCTTGATCAGCGTCAGATATAGCCATCAGTCTATGTTTCCGCCCGAATGAACAACTACATATATCTCGCTGGTATATTTTGTACTTTATGAGATATTTTGAATGTTGTACAACATCTATATACCAAATGTAGCCTTTGATATATTTTAGGTATATTTGTAGAAGAGAGTTTTATTGATAATGAGTAGCGGATATATCACAGTCGAACACATTCGACTATAGTTTTCTTACTTATTATTTTACCCCATACAGATTTACTCGCAGCTCTAATATCAAATTACATACTCTTTAGCTGTGTCTAATTAGCATATAATCTATATTATATTGTTTACCTTATATATAAAGCAATTCACATTCTTTCTTTCACCTTTCAGGTAAGAATGAAGCCCTGTGCAAACGTTGTATTGTTACTTTTAATATTTTCGTTTGCGGCTGCAACAAAATATTACGACAGTGAGTAATCGACTATAAGTATTGGAAATAGTTATATTATGTAATTACTTATTTGCTGTTTAGAGACGTGCAAGCGTAATTTTAAATTTCCATTGTGTTGGTATGACTCATGGGGTTTCAACGAAATTACTTGTAAATGTTACCCAATTAAAGCTGGTTACGGGCAATGTGGAAACTTTAGAAGTCAAAGAGGATGCCTCGATTTCTGTATACAAGATAAATGTAATTTAAAATATTCAACGGTTGTCAAACACTGACTATTAATTATGAAAATATTTCAGATGAGCAGCTGAAGACAGAATCGAAATCTGCAACGCGATGTGTCTATAAAATCAAAAGCACGTATTGGAAGGAGCTTGAAATAAAATATGGAATTAAAAAAAATTAATTAAGTCAATAATGAATTATTGACATATTTTCTATTATACAATTTCGATTTTTTGTTAGCTCAACACTTTCAAGGAGAGTGCTTTTTCTACTTTAATTCGTACTCTTGCCAAATAAACTTTAACTAATGCTAGAAGCTTAAGGAAAAGAGTGTGCGAGACAAAGTTTGTAACTTCCTTTTGGTCATCGACAAAGTTTGGGGGAGTATGTTGAAAGTGGAGTAGTAAATTTTTGGTATCTCAATGGCAGTGTCATTGACAGTCGATTGTCTGTCTGTATGTCTGTCTGCTCACTATCTTCAGTCGTTTTGCCGTTGCGTGTGCCTTCTGTTGTTTGTTGTCTGGTTTGTCGATGTCGCTTGCGCTAATGAAACATACTTCTAGTACTTTATTTCATTTGTTATCCTTCATCTAGAGCTGGTTGATTGCCTCACTCTGCTTCGACAACAACATTCTTGCTCGGCTTTCCTCTTGGTTTCTTGTGTCCTCCTCTATTTTATTAGATTTTATTTGCTTAGCCTTTATTTGTCTTTTGCCGACGTCGTCGTCCTCGTTCCTCTAAGTATCCAATTTTAGTTTGCTGTCTTGGTTTTTTTTTCTATTCTCATGCCACCGGGCATTTAACAATAGAGTGTGATAATTTTTGCATACTCCTCACTTGCATAACAACAGGGTATATCAAGTGAATACAATTTGAGTTTGAAATGAGTTTTCTCTACTTCAATGGAATTTCGAATCTGAGATATTTCTTAGTGAAATGATTGCATCAAATTGTTCTCTACTTACAGGGTATTTGCCAAGTATTTGCTCATGTTTTTGTTGTTACTCGGCTTTCGCTGGCAACAGAACAAATTTTTCGTAGCCGCATTCCTTTTGTGTTTTTCTCTGCTTTACGCTACTTTTATTTACTTTGGCCTTTTGTTTGTTAGTTTTGTATGGAAAAGTTTTGCTTGTCCAATGCTCAGCCAGAGACCAGATTCAGAAGACCAGAAGAGCAACTGGCCAACTGGCTGGCCACATATGCCATGTAGCTCGACCCATTTTCCATGCAAACGGTTAGTTTCTTTGTGGGCCTTGTACGCTTTTTTTCTTTCTTTTTTTTTCATATAAGTAAGTGTCCCTGTGCATGTGAGTAAATTCGTCAAGTTTGTAAACACAAATTATGACAATTAAGTTGACTGTTGGCTGTTTCTGGCTGGCTTGTTTGACTTTGCTTGGCTCCTGTTGACAACGATGACGGGCGTCTGTAAACTTTTGCTTGCAATTTAAGCTGAAATTGCATTAAATTCTTCTTCTTGGTCTCCTTAATGCACATTACGCATACGCGCGCCATGTGATGACGGCAAATTCGATTAAAAATTTTCCTTTTGACACAGCCAGCAGCTGACTTCTCTTTTTTTTTTTTTCGTTGGCCTGAATTTTAATGTTCGTACATTTGTGTGAGAGAGTCAAAAGTTGAGAGCTGCCAATTGCAGTTGGCCCCAGGACACACACAGCAGCAGCCAAATTCCCCCACCCAAAAAGTGTTAAAGGTGCGGCATTCACAATTGTTCATTAGATTAGCAAGTTTGGAAAGTTTTTGCCGAGCTTAAATGCCACTTTCACGGCTGCTGACACACTCGACTTGAATCCGATTGGATTTCTTTCAGTTTGCATTTTTTTGGTTATTTTTTTCTTGCGTTTCTTGCGCCCTTCTTATTCTAATTCCAAGTATTTTATGAATTTTCTTATCAATGCAAGTGGCAAGGGCGAAGACGACAAAAATTTACGTGCAAAGTGGCAAGTTGTGACAACGATGGGGAAGTACCAAAGTACAACGACAACAACAACGACGGTGACGACGACGACGACATGCCCGAGGAGTGAAAGAAGAAGAAGAAGTCGAAGAAGTGTCAAGGCACTGAGGAATAAGGCCAAATGTGTGTGTGTGTGGCAACTTTTTCCTTGTGGCTCATTCTCGCTTCCCACTACCATTCACAATTTGTCATTGAAGTTGCTGCTGGGGCAGACGATAAGAAACTTTGACTTGATATAAGCAGAATGTGCGGCTATTGATGCTAAATGTTGTCAGTTTAGACTCTTCAACATTTGCAGCTTGAATTCGTATAAATGAATTTCGTATTCAACAAATTTATCGATTCATAAGTTTGATAGCAAGCAATTATTTGTTTTTCGATAAAAATAAACTTGCAGCTAAAATACACCGAAGGGTATATAGTATTTCATTCCAAATATGCAATAGAAGGAAATATATCAGATTGTCAACTAAAAAGAAGATCACTTCCTCTTTCAACATTTTGAAATAATATTTAAAATCAAAAGAAACCACAATATTATTTAATGTTGTTCTTATGAATGTTGTATCTCAAAAGTATTCATGAACCAGGCAAACTTGTTGCAGCTGCCGGTTATGATGCTGCACTTGCAACACATTTGCGATTAAATTGCGAACATTGTAACACAATGAATACACACACATAGGCACACAAAGAGAAAGAGAAGTTGCAGCTGTTACTTTGACTGGACCCCGGCAAACAGAAACACAAATACGAGCACAAACACAAACAGTAGAAGCTGGCCAACAAAGGGTGGAGAGAAGGGCAAACAGAGCAGAGCAGAGCAGAGCAGAAGAAGGAGGAGAGCAGTAAAAGAAGCACTCGAAACGCTTTTGGGCGCTGTCTATGTGTGCGTGGTTCGCTGGTTTGCAACCTGCAAACTTGTTAAATGGCGCGAAATTCTTTTCAATTTCAATTTCGAGCTGTAGGCTTCTCGAACATTTTTTGTGTTGTGGTTGTTTCTGTTGTACGTAGATGATGCCCAGTTTTCTGTTGTGTTGTGTTGTCTACTCTCACTCTGCCAGGTTGCCAGGTTTCCAGTTGCCAAATATTTGCATTCGAACTCAATTGGTTGCGTTTTGTGTTTATTGCTTTTTGCTGCTAGCTATCTGGTAAAATTGAACGCGTTTTCCAAACCTTTTGCCATCTGGCTGACGTTTTTTTCAATATTTTCTATGCGTTGACACTGACAGGGGAGACGGGGAATAATAGAGACGACGACTGTCAAGCAGTCAAACGGTCAGCTGGTCAGGTGAAACTGCGTCTTTTTCCGGGGGGAAAATATACGCGCAATGCAAAATGGAAATTCAAACGAACTGTGGCAACATTTTGAGCTTGTATCCCACAGCCAAAACAACAATAACAAGAGAAAAAGCTGCAGAAGAAAACGGGGCGCGGTCGTTGCTGTGTTTTTGTTTGGCCTCGTGGCAGGTTTAGCCTTGTTTGCACAGCTGACATTTTTGGTCAAGTTTGCGTTGCATTAAAAAAATAAAAATTTGCAAGAACAAAAAAAAAAAAAATGCGAAAATGTGAAAACATTGCGCATACGCCGCATGGTGCCGCGACACATTGGCACAATTGTGCAAACATCCAAACGATCAGCACGAAAATATGCCAGAAAAATACATTGAACAAATATACAACAAACAAACCTTCAAACACACACTCACATAAACTACAGTTATACAAGAACGTAGTTGGCTCATAAATTATGGGCGTTGCTCTAATGCATTTGGCCTCGTATTAATCAATGTGTCTCCCGTTCATGTCTGCATTTTTTATGGTTGTTGCTGTCGTTGTTCTTGTTGTAATTTATTTGCTCATCGCAATTATTTGCATTTTATTTTGGTCATTTAAATGTGCGCGCATTTTTTTATATACTAACATTCTGGCTGGATTTTGTTTTTAGCGGCAAATGCATAAACATAAATCAAATTGGTTTTGTTATTGCGGCAGCATATCGATGATTTGCATTGGGGATTTGTTTATAAATCCGCAAACACAACGCGATAGACGCTCTAAATAATAGGTTAGCGAATTTATATTGCTTTTTAATTGTTGCTATGGCCAAACTGTGGTCCGATGTCTGTCCAGCAGCTAACACTCACATCTACTATTCTATAGATTCGCGTATTTGTTTACCTGGCATATGCAGTCGTGCGGCTATTAATGGCACAATATTTTTTATAAACATATTTATTCTATGTTTTTTTTTCAAATAAATTTAAGAAAAATATTTGTGAAATTGCCAAACAATTTCTAAAAAAGCTCGATTAAACTTGATTGCTTTTAAGCACGTGACTTTCACAAAACGTTACAGTGTTATTTTTAAAGGTAAAAATCGAATTATATAATTACAATTATAATTTAGTTTGTAATTCATTTAAAAGCTAATGAAGTGTACTTTAACGTGCAATACTTTTTTTTGTGTTGTTACGATATTAGTTTTGCTCTCTAGTTTTTAATATGCTCTGGTAATGGCAACAAATTTAATTTGAAAACTAGAAATATATTGAGTCTTTAAACTGCGCGTTTAATTTTTGCTTTACAAATTTCCGCATAATTTAAAGTATTTTGTCAACTGTGACATCATTACACAAATTTTTTTGTTGAAAAGTATGCCATTGTGCCATGAACTTTTTTTGCGTAATTTTACTATCCCTTACAAAAGTAGGTTAATCCACACGAAAATTTGAGAGTACAAGAAAATTTCAATGTAATTCGCCATAATTTTACGACACTTTTCAGTGGTTATGGTGCAAAAGCTTCTAAATCAAATGCAGATAATTTACAAAGTGGAGCAAGTCAGAGAGAGGGAGGAGAAGGTGAAGAGGAGGAACCTTGACACACCTCTATGGAGATGCTAACTACAGCACTCATAGAATATAATTGTTCAGTGAAAACCACAAATTATAACAATTTTATGGCACTTTCTTTGTCAGTTCTCAGTCGTGGGCAGTAAATTTACATACTTCATGACGAGCAGCCTGCAGGGAACTTTACTTTATTTATGCCCAAATTCAAAGGACATCCCACACTTTGCCACTCTCACACACACACAGAGAATAAAAATAAAAAGTAGGAGGCTGAAGATATCTTTGAAAGTGGGCTGTGCGTGTAGATGAACACAATTGCGCGTCATAAATTTGAATTATTGTGCTTTTTGCATTTGACAACGACTTAAAAGCACTTGCAGCGATTTTCGGCCAGTCAGGCAGTCAGCCACGAACACGTCCTTGAGACAGACATCAGCTGAGAGTGTAAGAGAGAGGGAGAGAGAACGCGAGCGAGTGTAGTATGATTGAGAGAATAGGCACACGAACGAGACAGATGCATAAATGAGAGCAGAGATAGAGAGAGAAGGATCTCTTTGCTTGTGCTATAAAATGCGCCTTTTGTGCTTTGGTTGGCTGCACAACGCCCACAAGGCACACGCTTGGACAACGACAATGGCAACAACGACAGCAGCAGCAACAACAACAACAACAACAGGAACAACAACTGGCACACAGACATTTTTAGTGGACATTTATTTAATGCTTCAAACGCATTGAAATTTTCTCCCCAGGCGGCGCCTTTTGCTGATGAAGTCGGTCAGCAGTTTTGGCATTGTCTGTCTCTGGTCTTTGTCTCGGCATACATAACGTAACGTAGCTATATAGTGTTAGCTTTAAGTGCCAAGTGTCAAACCAACTGCATTAGCAGTGAAAGCGAAACCAAAACCACAAATAAACTGCAAAATCCTTGAACTCTAATTAGTCATTGAAAATGCAAGCTGCGGACATTAGGAGAAGAGGGTTTCACTCTGGTCTCAATTAATCAGACTGGTTTGATGTTGACAGCTTAAAGTGCTTGAGACTTTAGCAAAGCAGAACAAACACAACGTAAACTGGAATATCAAATTGTAGACGTGCGCACTTCAACGATCAGAGCGTGTTAACAATAAACAATTGACCATATAACATGACAGGCAACGAAAACAACAAAACTCGCTTTTGGCCAGCAAAAAAAAAAAAACGATCAACAAAAAATGTGTAAAATCAACAAAACATTCGAGTACACCTACGCACACGCCTTTGTTCGAAAGTTCAATTGCATAGCAATTTTATTTGTGCTTTTTCATTCGCTGTGACAATGCAGCACAAATGTTGCATAGCAATGGCTTTGTGTGTTCAATTTTGGGCATAACAACAAACAGGCTCAAACACAAACAAACATCTCGACTGCACACAAAAAAAGCGCCAACAGCAAATGGTCAAATAAATGAACAAGAATTGCGCACAAATTGTGCAGCTGTCAGTCGCAGAGCATAAAATTTAGGCCAAGCCATGAGGTACAAAAGAACAATTTAATAATACAAAAAAAAAAAATAAAATAAAAAACAAACCAACAAAGAAAACCATATAGTACCAACAATAAATGCGATCTTAACATGCTTGTCAATGCAATGGCCAGGAGCCAAAAGAAAAATGTCATTGTGATTGAGTTGCATACAGCATGGATTAAATGTTTTCAAAGAAATTTTGTTAGTTATGTTACGTATACGTAACGTAAGGGCAATCACATTTCTTTTAAAATAAATTCTGGAAAATGATAAAATTTGATTAAAGCTAAATAATGAAAATAAAAAGATAACAAAAGGTTTATTTTTCTTGTAATTGTAGATGTCCATTTTTGTAAATTTTTGTAAGTAAATAATCTTCACAAGTATGATTATTTATTATTTACCTTCAATCTTTGCCTATAAAAACAACTACAAATATTCTGTGATTACTCGATATAAGTTATCAACTAACACTTATATCGAATAATTACAGAATTTTTGCAGTTGTTTTTATATGCAAAGATTGAAGGTAAATAATAAATAAATTCTAAATAAAGATATTACACACAGTAATTTTAATTATTTTTTATTTAATCATCCAACTATATAAAAGTTTAAGAAAATTTTATTATCATTTTGTAGGCAGGTTTTACTAAAGTTGAAAATTTTTCACAACATCACATTGTTGCAATCAATTTAAACCTTTTTAACTATTATTAATTTATATTTATATTTCGACTCTTTACTCATAATAGATTAGCTTCGATTCTGCCTAAATTAAGTTACTTAAAGCAAATCAAAATGTTTTCATATTAACAGAATTTGCTTGAAGATATCGCCCGTTAGCTCTTAGCAGCAGTTGCTGGTTGGTTGGCAGTCAGAAGTTGGCTGTCGGCAATGGGCAACTGGCAGTTGGCAGCTAATAAACCTCAAGGCGGCAATTTAATGCGTCGACAGCTTTAATTCGCACTGAGATCTCGGCACATAGTACAACCAGAGCAGAGGTACTTAGACTTGTATGCGACGCTGTCACCCAGCTGACCGCATTGCCAATTATTGTTGTGCTAGTTGTTGTTGTTCTTATTGTGCTGTGTGCGGTGCTGCGTGCCAGGGTCACATTTAATTGTGCGCCATGTTCAACAGGCCGTTGTACATGCGCATTAAATGTAATTAACTCATTATAAATGATAACGTGGCCGAAAGGAGTCGCGTCGTTGTTGCTTCTGTCTTAAGCCGCTGCGAAGCTGAGCCGCCAGTGTGGAGAATTGTTGGTGAGAGAGAGAGAGAGAGAGCACGACTTGTCATCACAGCTAATTTAGCCAGGCGGGCAGAGAATGAACGTGTTATGTTTCCGCACAGTCACACACACACCGAGCGCGAGGGGGTCACGCAAAATGTGAAATTATTACCGGAACAGGACAGTGTGACATGCAGACTATTATTCAGAGTTCCCGACCCAGACCCAGACTATATAGTGCTCTGAACTGGACTCCAGGAGCAGGTTCAGGTATCTCGAATGAGCGAGTGCCATAAAAACGCTTTTATACGCTCAAGTGTGTGTTGATACGCACATTTGACCATGTTTTGTGTAGCGAGTATTATTTTACTTTGTTTTATTTTATAGTTTGTCTCTCGCCTTATTTTCACGTTCTTTCGCTCTTGGTTGTTGTTGTTGTCGCAGTTAACATTTATTTTGCGTGGCTCTTGTTAATTATGTAACACGCTCAAGTGTTTTGTTACGCACCTTAGCTGTTCATTTCGGTCGAAAAACGCATTTGTATCCACACTTCCACGTTTTTCCGCTTTTCCAGCACACAAAGACACAGTTTAACGTGGCCCACGGCGAGACCCGCTGACGGTCCGTTGCGTGTGCTCACATGTGGATTTAATTTAGATAAAGTGAAAATGTAGATTAGTATAATTGCTGGAGTTTCTGTGGTTGGCAGACAGCCAGACACACATACACACACACACATACACACAGACAGGGCGAAAGAGATTGTTGGACAGGACAAAGAGAGCTCCAAGCGGTTGTCCAGCAAATTGCATAAATTGTGACAAAGCTTTTTAATTTCGTTGCCCTATTTTTGTTTTTGTGTTTTAAATGTACTTTCTGCGCTTAGCGCTTTTTTATTACAGTATTATATAAATTATATATTTATATCCGCTACCCATTGGGTATAAGGGTATTATAACTTTTTTTTGCCAGTCTGTTCGAATAAACACCTAGATCTAAAAGATTATAGTAGAAAGATAGAGCTTCACTTGTTTTATCAATATACCAAACATACATTTCGGTATATTTCAGTATTTTTCGGTATATTTTAGAGATTATTGGGGATAGACCTATAGTATAATTGAAAACACTTGTATTATTAATATACTATGTATACATTCCAGTATATTTTTATATTTTTTCGGTTGATGAGAGATAGAACTGTAATTTAATTGAGATCACTTGTTTTTATCAATATACCAAATATACATTTCGGTATATTTCAATATTTGCTTCAGTGTATTTTAGAGATTATGAGAAATAGAGCTACCAACATAACAAATATATTTCCGAATTTTTTGGTATATATATTTAAATGATAATACCCCACTTTTTCGCTTTATAGCTTAGTACATGATTTTTCTCCATTTCTATCAAAAGGTAATAGATTTAAATATTATCTTATTTTGGCTTTGCTTAGTTGATCAGTAATCCAACTATAAGCTAATACGTGTAATTTAAAGAATTTCCCCATGAACTGTTGTCAATCTCACTTAACTGGTTTATTTGATCGACGTATTAGAATTTAAATTGCAAAACATTGAATTGACAGTGAGCACACAAACAAACAATTTTTGTCTCTCCCAATGGACAGGCAAACTGACAACATCATTTCATCATATGACATTTTTTCTAATGAGAAAAAAACTTGTTTTTTTTTTGTCGTAGAGAGACGAAGCAATATGAATAGAACCAAAGCCAAGCAATTTGCTTTGTGATTGTTTCTGATAGCCGTATTTCGCGTAGATACATGTGTGTACTATGTGTGTGTGGCACACTATCTGCAACTGCCACATGGTTGACCGAAGCAAACTGTCAGAAAGCATCTGACAAACATTTGTCGTTGCCGTTGTCGTCGTTGTCGTTGTCGTTGTCGGCTGACAAGCACAGAAATGGGCAAAAGTAAATAGAAGATATGCATATGAAAAACGAATTTATTATCCAAAAAAGAAAAGCAACAAACATTTTTGCAAGTGATTTGGTAACTCATCGTAGATAGATTGTGCGTCCTGCGCCCTAGTTGTTCTCGCCGGTATCCTCGAGTATGGCCTTAAAGGAGAATGGCTCAAAGGCGTAACCAGCGCCCTCATAGAACTTGCTCATGAACTCGACCCTGTTAAAAAGAAAAAGTAAGTAAAAGATGGAAACTGAGGACAAATGGAAAACTTACCAATGCAAGCGCAATGTGTGCAAAAAGGCCGAAAGACCCTCAATAAGAACCAGAATGCCAACTGTGAGGCCAGCCCAGGCTCCAAAGATGATAAAGACAGCAATGCAGCCCACATAACCCTCGATGTTGAAGGCTTGAGAGAAGACCATGCTCCACAAGACTTCCGACAATTCTACAAAAAATTGCAAATATTAATTGGCTATGCAAAAAATGATAAGACATTTTTGAAACTTACGCGCATGAGCCAAGGATAAAGCCCAGAGACGCAAATAGGATGCTGTGTGGGAGACTGTGCTCAGCACATACTCGATGGTGTGAATGGCCTGCTGGATGAACAACTCGCCTGTAGTCTCATCCTCACCACCATGACCACCATGACCACCTCCGCCTCCACCTGCAGCTTGTGCAGGTGGAGCATGATTTGGTGCTGGCAAATGTTTGGGTCGCTTTGCAATGATGTACAATGGCTTGCCCACCAGCATTATGGGTATGCAGATGAGTGCGACAACCACAAAGATCTGTTGGATGCTATCCTGACCTTCGAACATGTATTCCTTGCAGCCATCGAGTGGCTCCTGGTGGCCAAAGAGCATCATGTTGATGAACAGAATGAGTATAGATGGTGCACAACCGGGCGAAAGGTCTTGCTGATCGGTGTCATCATTGTAGACGACCCATTTGTAGAACATCATAAAGACCATGTAACCGAAAAGCAGCAGCAGGAAGACAACTTGTGGCAAGAATTCCAGGAAAATGCTGGCATATTTGCGATAATGGATAAAGTTCACCACCGACATGCAAATGCCAAAGAACATGTGAAGCACACCAAATATAATCGACAGTTTCATCTTGAAGGTGTTCAGAAAGATGATTTTGTTGTCGGCCATCTGCCAAACGGGATCCATGCCGAGTGGATATGTTTTGAAGTTGTTGATTCTTGGCCGCATTGTCAAATAGTCGATGGTCTCATCGGTGACCGTTGAAGTATTGTACGTATTCTGCCAGCCGGAGCCAAAGATATTCATTGACTTGGAGAACACATCGTTGTAGATCAAGCCCGTGTACAAGGAGAACAGACCCATGAGTAGAATAATGTAGCGACCACCGAAGAATATGTTGAAGATTTCCTCTTTGTTGCCAGCCAATTTTTTCTCCATGATAATGAGCCAAGAAGCGAATGCCACTAGAATAAGTCCATGTCCCATATCACCAAACATGACAGCGAACAGAAACGGAAACGTGATTGTAGTATAAAGTCCTGGGTTTACCTCACGATACGAGGCCAAACCATAGGCATCAATCAGGTTCTGGAAGCCACTGGTAAACTTGTTGGTTCGCGTATAGGTTGGCGGTTGCTCCTTGGTCGCAATGACATTCATAAAGGCCGGAATGCTACTGTCCGAGAGCTTGGAGCCACGTACCAATGCCTGCTGCACCGTTGGCAAATCCTTGTTGGGCACCCAACCCTCGCCAATCAGACACTTGCCGGTTACATCGGGATTGAAATAGTTGAGTATGTGATAGATGGCCTTCATTTTCTTGACCATTATGGTCCAGCTGGCCAAATGCTTGGCCGCCGAGGCAAGTACTCGACTGCGATGATCGGCACTTTGATTGAGCACCATTTTCAGATCCTCCAGACGTGTGTTGACATCGCGAATCATCTCGACACGCTCCGAGTGCGAGCTGGGACAGGGATAGACATCGGCATGATACCCAGTGCAGACTTTCTTGATGCGTTGCTTCAGCTGTTCGCCCTGGAAGAAGGCCACGAACACAGTCTTGAGCACAGGACGGCCAGATTCATCGTCATCAACCAATCCGCTAATATCATTGCGTCGCAAAAAGATGTTGCCACGCGAGATGCGCCACAACATGCGTTCGAAGCTGAAGAAACGCTCCAGCTTGATGACACCGGCCACAAAGGCGAGCTGACCACGCTGGGCACTCGCTTGACTGGGATCATTGGGATCGATGATGCGATTGGAATCGAAATTCATGGCCTCGTGGTCGGAGAAGAAACCTTGGGTGTTCTCCAGCACACTCTTCAGCTCATGCATGTGCCTGAAGTTGGCATTCAAACTGGCGCCGTTTGCCGACATTTCACGCAACTCGTTGTCGGTTTTCTCCAGTTGCGCCTCCAGGTCGACGATTTCACGTTGATTCGGTGCAGGTGGTTCCTGTTCGGCCGGCAGTTCGGGCATTTTAATGTCATCCTTGCGCAATTCATTCTCCACGTAGCGCAGTCTTCGCTCCATGTCATCGCAGCGTCGCACTTCGTTCACATATTTGCGCTGAAAGGCGTTGACTTGCTCGTTGAGATCCCGGAACTGGACACAACCGCTTTCGCCCAGTTCGGCAATGGTGGCATACGCTGCGTCCGGTTGTATGAACAACTGGCACAGGGACATTTGCTCACTGCGGAACATATCGCCCATGGTGAAGCCGTTGTCGTCGCTGTTGTTATCTGTTTGAATGTTAAATGCGAAATGAGTTGCTGATTACTATCTGATTAGTCGCTGATTACATGAAGTGTTATTTATAGGCCCATGCCCTTTCACTATTTTCCTAAGTGCGGGTATTAAATTCAAGAAAATTAGTCAACTCTTATTGCGCCATAAATTTGTATTTTTAACACAAGTCAAAAATAAACTTATCTCGCTTCTTTACAATTTATTGTAAGCAAGTCATTTTATTGTGCCCCACTTCAGACGTAGACAATTTGTTTTATCAATTTTGAAATTAATATTCACAATGTTTTTGGCATTAATTTTGCCATTAAATAAAGGTTGATTTGTTCAAATTGGAGTGCCTTATCGAACTGTCGTCGAACGATGTCACTGTTGTTCTTTCCATGCCTGCAATCTAATCTCTGGCTTGGCCAGCGATCTCTATCTGCTGCTCATTAAATGGAAATTGAAATTAATTTATAAATTTAATCGTTTAATTCTCATTGCGTTTATATTAGCCATTATGTGTGTCTATCTTTAGCCAATCTATCAGAACTGTGTTCGAAGCAAACAAAGCTTTTAATTATGAAATTACTTTAGTGGTATTTTATATGCCCGAGTGTTTTCAACAATGATGATCGAATCTAAGCATGTCTGACGTGCATTGTTTATGGCCGTAATTTCAATGCAATGTCCCCGATCAACTTTGCCCCGCTTCCCCCCGCGCCAATCGCACATGTTGTAGTGCGGGGAACTTAACTATTTGTGTACGTACTTCAGGCGAAACACTAGATTAGATACTGAGCTGAGGTCTGAGGTGATATGAGCAAGCAAAGCGTTTCGCTTTTACCTGTTCAGCTTATCTTCCAATACCGGGGCACGTTTATTATTTGGAAATTATTAACAATTATTGAGCAATCAGTTGGCCCAATATAAATATTGAAGTTTTGGGCTACATTACAGACACGAAATAGACGCCACTTACAAGAGGGGAAGGGGACATTTAATGGCGACAGGATACAAGCAGTAGAAGTGTCTTGTGACACATGAATAATGACGTTGCTTGATAGCCATTTTGGTATTTTGAGATTATAGATATTTATGGCAGGGAAACTCCAGTGGGTTGGACTGGACTGACTGTGATTTTGTCTCGCTCGCATGTCTGGCAATAAACATGATTGATTCAACCAATTTGGCTTCAGCGGTTGATAAGCAGCCAGCGGCTGTCTGTGCCCGGTTTGATAATTGCCTTTGATAGCTATCGGCATTTGTCCAAAGCAGTTAAAGAGCCCAGAGCCAGCTTGCCAAAGACTTAAAGTTTCTAATTTAGGACATCAGGAAGGCAACGAATAAATTGCATGATAATAATAGTGCTACAACTCGAGTGCTTTAATCTGGTAATTTATGAGCGCTATTATCAATGCATTAAAACGAGTTTAAAATTTGCGCAGTTTTTGCTTAAAATAATATTTGATCTAATTTCTTTTAGTATTTAAATTAATATATTGAATTATATTGCATGGAATTGAACTGAACTCAACCCTTTAGTTGATTGACTAAATTAATAGTGTAATTTATGGGTTTATGCCTTAGGCACAATTGATAAATCAATGGTATTTACCAACTTATCCGACATTTTGCAATGTCGTAAATCGAAAGCACATGAATATTTGCCTTAAAGTTGGCCATAAATCGTTTTACAGAGCAGAAAATAACATCGGATACGACATGCAATAACCTCTCGTAATAACCTCTGCTGCCTGCTGCTGTTGCTAGACTTCTATTCAATATACATTGATATGGATACACCCTCGAGGCATTCAATATGTGTGTTGTATGCACTCGTAAATGGAAGCCATAATTATGCCTTGGCGATGGTGGACGAGGAGGAGGAGGAGGCAGACAGGGAGGGGCACCGACTAACAATTCACGCTGTGGTGCTTAGCTCATTAAGAAATCCGTTCACTGGCCGTAAAAGTATTATCGGTAACGCAATAATTTGTATAACAATTTATATGCCCCTCCAGAAGAGTGTTCTTGTGTGTGTGTCGACTGGGATTGGTTTCGCATGATCCATCACGTGCTCTGACGTCACAAATTCACAACACATAAAGAGTCATATAAACCAGTTTATATATATGCTAGAGTGAAGTAGTTTTGCATTTGAACGTAGATGTGGATGTGGACGATGTTTTAACGAAGAGGGCAATTATCAAAAATCAATTAAGATACGTTATCGCAAAACATGTCGCTATTAAGATTAACGTAATTGTCTTGAATATGGCCTTTGAATAATTGCACCTCATGGGGCGGGCTCATAATGAGACAGATTACGAGAGTCCTAAATGTGTGCCCGAAACATCAACTCAACTCGACTTGACTTGACTTGTCGACTACACGTAATTGCCTTGTAGCTAAGGACTATTACAGCCAACTAAAGATGTGTGTACATATGCACACTATGTGTATAGAGAATTTATGTACTTGCGTTTGCCTTCGGGGTTACTTTGCTCTTTGGCCTTTTGGTATTGAACTTTTGCTGGCTGTTTGTATTTTTTGTTGGATTCTTTCTTTAGCATTTTCGTATGCTCTGGATAAACTGTAGCACAATCTCTTTAATTTGTGTGTCTTGTTATTTGCCGTGTTGCTCTTATCTTGGAAATTGATAACCTCGCCCTACTCGATTTAACCCGCATCTTTGCTCTGATAAAGTTGGGCAACCATCCACCAAAGATAGCACATAAAAAACTGTTTGTTAACTTGTCTCTTTCTCCTCTCATGAGTTTTTTTTTGTGACTCATATTTTCAAGCGCACATTTTTTGTTCACAGTTCTTTTAAACAATTTCAAGGACATACATTATATATTATTATTTTTTTTTTGTGTGCGTCGCGCGTGGAGAGCACTTACATCAATAAAACCGTAATCGTAATCGCAATCGTAATCGAATTCAATTGAATTTTGTTCCCCCAAAACTTTGCTCCGTCCGTTATTCTATTCTTCGCGACCTGCCAGCCCAACGGCGCTCTGTGCACTGTTCGATCACCTTAGCGACCGTAGAACTGGTAGCTTTCGCCAATTAAACGATGGTTAATCTACACTTGGTGCTCATTCACACACCAGCCGAGCCGAAGGGAAATAATATAATCTGTGCGCCTGCTGTTTTTATCTCGACACACAACACTTTGCGATTTCTGTATGTGATTGTGTTGCTAAACAAGCGGATAACGCCTTTGATAGACGTGTTGTGGTTGGTTGGTGAGTTGGTTAGCGCTAGTCTAGCGCTATCAGAAAGGTTTCACAATGCGTACTCTAAACGAGATCCATGCGGTAAAGCGCTCAATAATATAACAACACTTCAGCAAGCTATAGCTAAAGTCATATCAATTGGATCAATGATTGAGTATAAGCACGAGTTACTCAATTGCAATTCCATATCGTTCTTGACAGCATTCTTGACGTTGAGTCGAGTTAAATATGTATATGTCCATATATAGTTATTATACATAGAAGCATGTGACGGCCATGCAAAAAACTTGTGACGTCTTTTAATTGCATTTGGGTATTCCATCGATCAACTTGAAATGTGGTTGAAGTACCTAGGCATTGGAATTCAATTGATCTTTAACTCTAATTTAATGGTTTAAATCAGTAATCGATCGATGCAGGTATATGGGTACTTTAACACTTAGTTAATGGTTAAGATTATGGGCATTTTCAAAATTGTAGCAAAGTTTAAGTCTATAAAATGAGTGAAAGCTTCTTACTATACTTTAAATTTGTGTTGTCTTATTGTTAATATTTATAAAAACATTTTAAAATATTTCGACTTATTTTGATATGTCTATTAAATTATCGGGTATTATAACTGTGTACCTCGAGGGCAGATAGAGGCTTTTCCGACCCTATAAATAATCCAAATTCTTGAGCATCGCCAAAAGACAACACGATATTTTTGTCTGTCGGTATGAACACATAAATCTTTGTACTTACAATAATAACTGCAGTATTTATGATTCCCGAAAATTTGCAATCTTGTAATAAGTGTAGAAGCTATTTAAGAAATACTTTTGTATGGTAAAAAACACTTGCTTCAATCGGGTCTTAGTATGTATGCTATATTTACTAAATATTATTTAGTAAATTTCAGTTTTTTTTCGGTTGATTACTTTGGTATATTTTAAAATTAATACCACACTGTTTTACTCTCATTAAAAATGCAACCCAATTCCCTAAGTGTGCGATTTTGTGGGACAAACTTATGAACAAATTTTAATTTTTTCCACGCGACGTAGTCGAATAATTCTGCCTAGAACTTTAAATGGGTTTGGTCGATGGCCACCAACAAAGATGTTTGTACGGACTTAACGTCACGTCTTTTTGGAAGTGCCCAAATAAAGTTTATATCTTGAAGTATTTGAATGACAAATTGCTATATCACTTTTGTTTTGGTTGGTAAACATCAACATTAAAGAGTCCGAAATTCTATTGGAAAACCCAAAATTGCATCAGTTACTAGGTAAAAAAAGTACCAAGGCTATAATTTGATTATAAAAGCGATGTTATCAATTAGTATTTCTGTGTAATACGGTCTTGTTAATAAAAGTTTAACTATAGTGATATAGTTTGGTTTATCTATAAAGTAGAAATTATGTAATTCGATAAATAGTCGACTAATCAACAAAATAGTTACAATCATCAACTTTGTATGAATCATTATTCATTGTATTGACAGCCGTATCTTGAACAATCATAATCTCAATCATAATTTATGTCAGTGCATTACAAATGCTTCTCTGCAATCACAGGTATAAAGTATGCTATTCTATTGTTCAATAGTGATACCCAAAGTTTACTTGCTGATTACGCTATTAGTGGTTTGTGTAATGCGTGGGGATTACAATTAGAATTAAGTTCAGTTTGTCAACGAGAGAGCCGCCGACAAATGGCATTATGTCTAATCAATAGTATTGTGGCCGTAACTCAAGTGACTTATTTATCAGTGATTCTCGGGAGGCACTTTAGAGTACCTCGTTGTTGTCGTCGTCGTTGCCGTCGTCGTCGTCGTGGCCTTATCGCGCATCACGTGCACTTGCCACCACGCCTCCACTTAAAGCAGATGTATAAAAAGTCCACATACATATACAAACTGAACTCAGCTGATTCATTTGGGCAGCAATTACCGTTTAAGTCTAATAAATTTTCAAGGCGGTGCAATTAAAAGACACAATACTAGTTTGTTGCCATCATATGATTTGTTTATGGCGGCATTATGACTGTGAGACCTTCGATTTGACGTCAGTTATATTTGAATCCGTTTTCAGGGGGAGTAAAACTTTTCCATAAATACTAATTTTTTTTATGGCGAATCCGTTGTGGCACTTTGCCACACACTAATTGGGGGCAGCTGCACATTTATGCCTCGGCTATTAGTCGAGCATTATCTGGTCTAAGCTGACGCAGTTGCGGAGGAGTTTCAATTTGGAGAACCATTTCACGAGCAGCAGCAGCAGCAGCAGCAGCCACTTGACTGATAAGCGCTCTGATAATATGCGCGCAGCAGTCGCGATGTGCTTTGCCACATTAAAATTTTCCAGTTAATGAGCTTAAGCAGTGTATTTGTTATGCTAATTAAAAGCAGTTGAATGGTGTTTTTCACACGTGTATGAGAGTTACACATAGACTGACCACAAATAAATTGGAAGCAACTTTTCGGCACATAAAACTACAAGAGTTTGGCTGCTGCCCCGTTTGGCTGCTAATGCCACATAATGAAGCTGATAATGGCCAACCGAAACCTGCATCGTCGCACTCGACAGCGAAAACTGGGCCAAAATTGGCTTTCGCCGTCGTCGTCGTGGTGCAAAGATGAGCAACAATAACAATAACAATAACAACAACAACAACAATAAGGAATCATTCGGGCACGTTCAACATTTTGTTGGTGCAACATTAAAACCTGCCGTGCATCCGTGCCACGTCGGATTGGCGGACCGGCAAACAGCAGAAGGCCAGCAGCTAATGTGCGTCACCATTTCGTCTGTTTTTGTCGACAACGAAACGAAACAACAACAATTGCAACAGTGGCAGCTGCTACGGTTGCATTGAAAGTCGTTGGATGGGCTTGCTGCTTGTATTGCAACACAGAACGTGGCCAATAACTAAGTTGTTGCTTGTGGTTGAATATGTGTGTGTGTGTGTGTGTGTGGATTAGTCTAATGCCAATATGTAGCAACAAAATGGTAGCGCGGGCAGCGTAAGTGCTTTTTAGTGGTGTGCTGGCAATCGGATTTTGATGTGTTTAGCGTTGGGAAAGTACTGCATTTTGTGTGTGTGTGTGTGTGTGCGCCACTTTTCTTCCATTTTACCATTTCGTGGTCTCGAGGGTCGCAAATGCTATTCGACTGCTGCTGCTGTTAACAATAAAGCTTCGTTATTGCCTTACTCTGGCGACAATCTGCAATCAGTTAACGTATGTTATGTTAGCATCTTTTTTTGTACAAGTATTTACACAAAAATGCGAATCGACAATCCGATCAGCTTTTGTGTAATTTGATGCCATAGGGTAGAAGAGTTATAAAACTTGATGCCTCCAGGAATTGTATGACACTGAAAAGTATATATTCTTTATCAGCGACAACAGCCGTAACATATAGCCATGTCGTCTGTCTGTCTATCTCTATGAACATCTAGATCTCAGAGTCTATAAGAGATTAAACTTTTTTGCGACAGTGCTCAATATACCAAATACAGCATTTGGTATATTTTTAGTGTTTTTTTGGGAGCATATTAAATTGGGATATTTATAAATGAATACTGCACTGTCTTACTTTTATTCATAATAGGTAGCAGGTATCTTACAGTCGATGACACTTAACTGTTGCTTTCTTACTTGCTTTGTGTAAAAACTATTGTCCTCATTGAAGCACCAAAAATTGATAATAATCGAAAATTAATTTTATTTAATTGAAACCAAAATGCAAGCCAAAAAATAATTTCGTAATTAGGAAATGATACAAAATTTGATAATCAAATATTTATTCTTTACTTATTTTTATTATTTAATTTCAGCTTTTAATTGTTTGCTTTTATGTATCAATTTGGTAAGTTTCATGTCGCTCTTTTAATTATCCACTAGTAGTAATTGCAAACTTATATAAATTACAGAATGAGATCAACTACTTTCTCAATTTATATAGATTAAACACATTGTTTGGTTGTCATTTAATAAAACTCCACAATTACCATTAAGTGATGCCACTATAGATATAAATGCTAAGTGGTACCATAAAAGCGGCTCCCTTTCGTTCAACACGAACTGAAATTGAAGTAACATTATGTTTAACTCACCTGTAACCCCCAATCCCCAAGTTAAATTGCACACTTTCCACTTCACATAGCTAATGCACTTTATAGCGCATAAAATAAAAATGAATGTTTTATAAATAACAATGGGTAAATGAAATTAAAGAAAAGTTGGCGTGTCCCAAGCAACAATACACAAAAAACCTTCAACTACAAAAAAATGAAAAAGTAAAAATACAAAAACGAAAAAAATTGAGTTTTTCTGAGTGTCGAACTTAAAAATACTCTTTTTACTTATACGTTATTTTTTTGCACATAATTTCGCATCTAAATTTGCAAACGTTAGATTTTTTTTTTGATATTAGAATTTCTCTTGAGACGTATGGAATTCTTCACTCTTAAGATTAGGAATGTGCCCCGAGGCAAAGGGTATAAAAAGAAGTCTTCCGTTCAAGGGCTGCTCAAAAATTACAGCCCAAAAGTGTGCTACGTAAAATTTAACATTAATAGCAGCAGCAACACCAACTACAAGAACAAGAACAACAATGACGACGACGACGTCATTTCGTATTTATTGTATTACCTTTGTCAGCATATCTAACATTTTTGGTTATTGTAGTTGTCGTTCCCGCTGCCACTGCTGCTGCTGTTGTTATTATTTTCTTTCTTTTTTTTTATATTTTTTTGTTACTCTGATGTTTAATGCTTACTTATTATTTTTTGTTGCCGGTTTTACTGTTATTGCCCTGCTGCCGTGGTATGCGCTCATTGTTTTTCGTTACCATTCAAGATGAAAAATCCAATTTTCTGCTTAAAGCGTTCCCCTTGTAATCCAACCGAAAAAAAAAGATCGCAACCCTATAACATGCTCAACCCTCGAGAAAAGGGTTCACCAAATGCATTGTTGTTTGTTTTGCTCTTGTTTCGGTTCTTGCTGTTGTGTTGTTATATGTTTTCCCACTTTTCGCTTCGCACTATTTACATAATTTGTCCGACGCACTGGGAAAGCGTGCAAAATGCTGGGAAAAGCGCGTTAATATGGCGACGCCACATGGAAAAATGAATTGCGGTATTTGCAGCTGATACTTTTGAATTTTATTTTCTTCTAAATTGCAATTACATTTTTTGCAACAATTTCCTTAGCCACTACATTTATTTAATTTTTACCAAATTGGAATTACATTTTTTTACTAGAATTTTTTCGCTTGCAGACTCTAATAAAATTAATAACGTCTGGGAATTTCACTATAGAAATTGCGTTAAAAATGCAAATATAAATTATATACGAAAATAAACATTTTGGAAATTGTTTTTAAACACTGGTTGGGGCAAAAAACAAATATTTTGTGTGTTATTTGTGCACATCCATTATTTAAACTAATTTATTTGATAGCGCTTTTAGCATTAACAATGATATTTATGTGGCAACCAATATGAAATATGGGCAGCCAAATGTGGACATAAATATTTCAATTTGCCGACAAATGTAGCGTCATCCGATGTGGAAGCCATAGCAACAGCGGCTGGCAAATATGGCTAGCAGCATGGTTTTACACAATTATTAGCATAGCTTTCAAGAATTACTCATACGCCGCATTGTGCGTCGGTATCCATCGAAAATACTGCTGCGTCATGTCAGCCATAAACGTCAACTGTTGCGGTTTGCCTCCTGTCACTGCCCTCTTCCCTCGCTCTCTATTCCGGCCTCAACTGGGTTCACGAATACTGTGAACTGCAATTGCCATTGTGTAGTCGATGTAGTATAGTTGTTGTTGTTGCTGCAGCTTGTCTCAATTTGTGTGTGCCAGCACACTCCGCGTATGCGCAACTATATTATATGATTATTTTTTATATTCATTTTCATTTTCATTGTTATGACTCGAGTGTTATGGGCGCAGCCTGTTGCGCGTTTTGCGTTTCGCCGCTGCTTAAATTGAATTATAAAAGAATATATTTTACAATTGCCCCCCTTGATTGCATTGTGTGCGCTTACTATAAAATATATGTGTTCGGGCATTAATGTTACTAGTTTTCGTTTAGGAACGATAAGCAAAGCAATTAAATATACTTTCCTCTTAGTTGGTAGCTATTCCCAACTCTTGTGTCCTATTAAATTCTAATCAGAGCGCAACACATATGCCACTTTTGTTTTACGCTCACGCTTTGAAGGATTTATTTCGACAACAAGCACTTGCGATTGCAATTGCCATTTTGAAAATCAAATTTCCCTAGCGAAAATCTTCAAAAAGCAAGCGATACTCTGATTTACGCCGCTTCTCTGACACAGCTCAGACCCTGCAGCCAATTTTGCGCTATGCCAGGCAGCCCTAGGCAACCATCGAGTCCATCCTCATGCTCCCCTCTGTCTTTCTCTCTCGCTTCTCTCATCACGACACTCGCTGTCAACTGCGACACGTTGCGAACGCGAACGCGCAGCGCATCCTTTGGGTCCACACTGTGATTGGGGGGGAGTGTTGTGGAGCGAAAAACTTTGCCGCCCTGCAGAAAAGTTTTGGCCGCAAGGTCGCTAAAAACCTAGTGTAGGCAAAAGGTTAGACTGCGGTGGGGCGCATGCTTCAAATTGGTTTTATTTGAATTAAATTTTGTTTTATTTCATTTTGGGCGATGCTGGCGTTGCCTCTGCTGTTGCCATTGCGTTTTTGGCCTTTTTGCTTCAATTGAATTTGACTGCTGTCAATCACGCGCTGCATACGCTTCACTTGGCTCTAAAATTCAAATTTTATGCTAATTTTACGCAGAACGATCAGCGTGTGACATAGGCGACCAAGGAAGAGAGATGATGGGCATCAAAGCCTCAGCTCAGCTCGGTTCGGCTTCGGCTCGGCTTCACTTGCAAAAAAGGGTTAAATGTGTTAAATATTGATTGGTTTAGCTTTAGCCTTAGCCCCGCTGATACGTTCTCCCGAGAACTGGTAAATAACCAACACAGTGAAAGCAATAGATAGAGAGAGTGGGAGAACACGAGAGAGATTGGGATAAAAAAGCGACGCTCAAACGACGTTTTAAGCGCGCTCTTAAAAAGAGATTTGTCAACAGTTGCAATGCGGCAGAAGAGCAGGAAGACATCACAAAGAGAAGGGTGAGGAGGAGGAGGAAACCTGCGGGCGCGACTTTGCCAAGCTCAGAGAGAGAGAGAGAAAAAAAATAAACCATGTCAGGCGAGGCGGCGTTAATTTGCTTTTGATTATGGCCTGACAATGGAAATGGGCGACTAAACGCCAAACAACTCGTGCCTTTAAATCAACAACAGCAGCCTCGACCAAAAAAGAAAGGGTTAAAAACGACAATTGGATAGCTGTAGTTTTGGATGGAAATGCCCAAAGAAGAAGACCTCAACCAATTAAGATTTATTTAGCTAATCTAGTTCGGATACATTAAATACTTTTCAACTCTGTATTGAATAACTTTGCTCTAAAAGTGTTTGTATTTTTTGAAGGAATGATTAATGAATGTTTTTGTGAATTAGTTTATGTAACTGTAATTAGAAAGGCACAAATTAAATAAGAGAATTTTTTGGATTTTATTATCGAATTTATATTACAGATATATTATTATTATTTCTTGAAGTCTTTATTATTTTGCCTCTTTTTGTTTCAAGTGAGAAAGTGGGACTTATATTTACTTAGTAAATTTGTTTTAAAGTTACAAATTTTATTTGCGAATTTTTTAAATTGAATTCAATAACTTTGCTCTAGCTATTGCTTATTAATAAATGATTGCTGATCAATAAATGATTTTATAAATAACTTTGTTACCGCTATTTAGAAAGTGGGACTTATTTTTAATTGGCAAATTAGTTTCAAAATTCGTTCATAATTTTATTACATTACTGGAACGTATTTCAGAAAGATTTTAAAAACCTTTTTTCTTTTAAGTATTATTTATGAAATTGTGTTTCGCATTTTCAACTTTATGAGAGTTTTAAAAGTTAATAACTCTATTTCAGATTTTTGTGCACAGTACTGGAACATTTATAAGAAACATCTTGTTGACTTTTCTTATTTAATATTAGTTGTGTTCTATTTTTAAAATTGTGTTTTGTATATGCAACTTCATGAGGGACTTTATCTTTCGTGCTTTTTGTTATTATTGTGGTTTCGGTAATTTATAGTGCGGCTTGAGCTGATGTTGATAAATTGTTGACTGCCAGGGGTTAATCCGGCAAACCGAAGGCAGTTTTCTTTGCTTTTATTTTCGATTTTATATTTTTTTTTTGTTGGTTTTTGCTTTGGCTTTTGTCAAGGTGTGTCTGTTTTGCAGGTGTGGCGTGTACAGATAATCTACAATAATAAATTTATTGGCCAACATTTTTGATTTATTATGCATATCAATAATATATAAATCTATATAGAAATAGCTTTTACACATGACACTAATGATGCGGCGCCAAAGTTGACGTTTACCTTTTACCTCGCAAATAGAAACTGACAAAAAAAGAGCAAGCTTCAGAGGTTTTTCTTTTGAATATTTTACAGGGTATTATTTATTCAACGTCTCGCCAAGTGGACAGACAGTCAATGTTTTGTTCTTTTTGTTTTCTTATTCGATTTTTTGTGGGTGTTGAACCACACAAAGAAGCCAAAATGCAGACCCCGAATAATAATGCCAAAGTTTACAGTGTGGAGAATACGTTCCTCAGGCTTACAGCCTTGAGATTCTCAGATAGGCCATTGACGTTGCCCAAGTCACTAGTTACCCTTTTCCGGCCATTTTCACTCCACCTCGTGCCTGCTTGCCACGCCCCGTATTGTTAATATTATTAACATGGATTTTTACAAGCCATAAACCCATATTTGGCCAGGCCAAGCCTTTTGTGTTGCCGCATAAAATACCAAAAGGCGCCCAGCTGTGTTCCCTTTCTCTCGTCCTCCTCCTCCTCTTCCTCTTCCTCTTCTTCCTCCTTCACGGCCCGCGCCAATCTTATCGTTGCCTGAGGTTCTCCTCCACTTCGTGCTGCCATTTTATTAGCGTGTAAAGTTTGCCTTTCATTTCATGCCGTCACCGGGTCGCCTTAAGTGGCTCGGGTCGCTATGCACGTTTTCAATATATATCTCATATTGTTTGGCCGTGCGCTGAGCGTGTTTATTTGCTCAGTGGTATTTATACACGAAGCCAAGTCCTCGAACTGAAACTGAAACTGTCCATGTCCATGTCCATGGCCGGGTTTCTACTACAACGATAGCTTATGCATAAGATATTGAAATGGCGCACTACTTAAGACCAAAACCAAAGACGACACGCCTTCCACACTCACACACACACACACACCGAGTGTTATTAATAACGTGGCTCATTTTTATTATAGATATATTCAGCTTGTCGCTGTAGCATTAAGGTGCAGCTTTTCGTAACCTCACGCAAATAGCATTCTTCTGTTCGCCTTTCTCAGTCAGGCACTGTAAATCTTTAATGCTCATTTCCTCAATATGAGTGCTGTGTGCTGACAGTGACAGTCGTAAAAATGCTGTCGCCGCAAACTGTGTTTTTGGGGTGTGGTTTCAGTTTCTGTTTCTGTTTCTGTTTGCTCTTCGAGCTGATTAAAAATACATAATTAATATACACATATTGTTGACATGATTTGACTACACGAAAACTCAAATACTTTGCTTGTGACCGCAATAAAAATGTGATATTGAGGGTTGGGTTATATTGTCAATTTAAGCATAGATTTTGACAGTCAGTTGCGTGATTAATTATGTTGAATTATGCGATGATATTATAGTAATATTCAAAGCATTTTAATTAATTCAAACTAGGTATTTAGGCGATGTCTTAATAGAAATAAAAAGTTAAGGCTTGCCTCATTATTAATGTCCAATAATAAAATAATATTCTAGCAATATTTCATGAATATTTCATGAATTGAAAGTCTTTATATTTACACCAACTAAAATAAAAATGTGATATTCAAGAAAATGGTAGTTGGTATAGAATTTTGAATTTTTGCAGTTGTAAGTTAAATTTCGAGAAACTTCTGTATTTAAATTCTGTATCAACAGAAAATTTTCACGCACTATATATTTAAGGAATATTTTTATATCAATATTATTTTAGAATAATAATATTGCTACGCATTTCTTTAAATGAAATTAAACATATTTGCTTATATAGATTTTTATATAATTATTTATATATTTATATTATATTTATATAATTTTTTTTTATTGAAATTAAGTATTACAGTTTAGCATCATACGCAATAAGAATTTTCTCTTCAATGATCGGTTTGCTTACAATATGAATATTTTAATAAGCTAATAATTTCTAAAATTGAAAACTTTAAACACTCATCAAACATGGTTTGCGCTACACTGTTTTTATTTTGCACTGCTGCAAAGTGCTCTGCTTAATACTACTCAAGCAAACAAAGTGCATTTGCTTTGCTTTTCGGGATTGGGGCAACTAATCAAAATCACGTTCGGTATTATGTTTGTAGCTTATTTCACAGCGACAACAACGCAGCAATGCCATCAACTTGTGGCTAGAAAAACCGAAAATCAAGAAGCATTGCTCGTCGCTCACTCTGACTGCACTCCCGAAGCAATAGCAACAACAACTACAACTAGGGGAAAAAAAGAAAAGAAAAGTCACATAAATTTTCTAACGTTGACCACAAACGTGCGACAACATCGAGTGTATCAGTGGGTGGAGCTCTCTAATAAAATGAGTTGTCGAAAGCGGTGCACACACAACAAGCACACACACATATATATTGACTGACAGGCTGGGGCTGGCTGTCAGAGCCAACGGCAAAACGATGAGAGAGTAGTGGCGACTTTTGAACGTTGACTTGGATATTGAGTTTGAGTGAGTGAGTGGCGGACATTTCATTCTATGTCTGACTATGTGTGTGTGTATGTGTGCGAGTGAGTAAATGACTTTGCAAATGGACATGCCAAAAAAATGTAAAGCAGTCACATGTGTGGTGCATGGTGCATGGTGTGTGGCATGGTAACTCGTTGTTGCAAAGTCCAATCATAGCCTTTTCTCGAACGTTGAATATTGTGCTCGCTCCTCCACTTGACGCAAACTGGGAACTAGAACTGAGCTTTTCTTTTTTTTTTCTTTTGCTTTTTTGGTTAACAAATGTGCCGGCAACAGTTGCACGCTGTGCCTGCAGCTCAGTTTAGAGCACTCTCTCTCTATATTTCTCTACTCGTGTGTGTGTGTGCGTTTTCAAACCCACAACAAAGCGGAAACGTATTGACAACGAAGGAAATGGACTTAAGCCATGATTTATAGTTTACGGATTTTCCATTTAAGTTTATTGGTTTTCTGTAAATGCAACTGGCAAAAAAGGCATGTGCATAGCAAGTGGCCTGCAACATAAGCTCATTCAACTATCTGCCCATTGCCCCTTCCACCCCACCCCCAAAAACATCTCTTCTCCTCCTCCCAGCAGAGCTGACTTACATTTGTATGTGTGTACTTGCAACAAAGTTGTGTCTGCCATTTGAAGTTTATTTTGGTTCACTCGTATTTTTAAACGAGGGAAGAAGGAAAGAAGCAGCGGAGGGAGCATTGGTTAGATTGTTAGCTGGTTAACTGCTTGGTTGCTCCAGTTGGCAGTGGTTGAATTTTGTGCTACTTTAGGAAATTCGTTATATTTCACGAGCTGGTCGGAAAATGGAAAATCTTTTGCGTATTAATGTGCGTGTGTGTACACATACATATGTAAAATGCAAATCCGGCAAGTTTCACTTTCACTTGCGACTGACCGAAAACAATGTCCAACACAATAGGCCAATTTATGCCAAAAGGGTCGAGAAAGTGCTAAGCAATGTGTTTCATTGATTGCTACATTTATGGTGGATAAGTTCTTACAAAATACAAATGCTTATTCATCTTTTATGATTGTGACTTTAATGAATGCATGTTAATTGAAGCAAATGTAGCTATTATTAAATGACCAGTTGAGTGATTTAATTTGGAGCACAGCTTGTCATTTATTCTTTAAATATATTTTGATACCCGTTACCTTTAGATTAGAAAGGTATTAATACTTCGTGCCTCAGGGAAATGTTTGTAACAGTTAGAGGAAGTCATCTGCGACCTAAAGAATATATATTATATATAAAATTTATGTCACGCCCACTTCTGCCTCCGCAAATCAATCAAAGTCGAATAACAATTGTAATTTTGGTTTCTAATCCAGAATAAATTATAAAAGTTATGAACAAAAAATAATATTGTATCGAAAAAAACGTTTACTTACTTCGGATGTTTGTTGTTTTTGCTGGCAATCTGGTATATTTTGCACTCTATGGTATATATTTGATGTACTACTATATCACTATACCAAATATAACCTTTGGTATATTTGTAGTATTTTTGGTATATTTTAAAATTAATACCACACTATTTTGTTTTTATTAAAAATAGTTAGTGCGTGTCTCACAGTCAAGCACACTTTCTTACTCGTTTTATTTTGTCACATTTCAATTTGAATGAAGTCATAGAAGTTTTGCAATTTTCAAGTCAGTGGCAAGTTTTAATTTGTGCATCCAACTAACCGCAACTGACAATCAAAATGTGATTGAATCCTGTTATAAGTGCAACCTCAAATAATGGTTTGGCCCATCTATCCAATATGCCAAAGGCTACTTTGGCATACCAATCCAGTGCAGTTGAGGTCAGTCTAGTTCAGAGAGAAACAGAGACAGTGATAGAGAGGAGTGAGGTGCATATGTCGAGTTGTACAAACCACAGTGATGTGTGAGTGTGTGTGTGAGTGTGAGTGTGTGTGTGTGCAAAGGTGCAAATTCAAAATCAGCAACAATAAATGCAGAGACTAGACACTCGTTTCATTCCCCCCCTCTGTCTGCTGGATGTCGCACATAGTAATGCTTAGTGCCATCCTGCTGTGGAGCCTCATTGTGGGTAAGCAAACATGCAGCAAATCAGCTAAGCAAAGGCAAAAGGAAAGCTCTGCACTTAGCAAGTGCCAAGGCGCTGTCAGCATAAAGTTAAGCTCGGGCTAAGCAGCACCATCTGTCTGTGGATGACTGCAAAAAGGGAGCAGAGGAAGGGTAGAGAAATCTCCTCGAGAGTTTGCTCTACCAAAAAGCAGAAGCACCTCTGGCTGCGGCTAACTGTTGTGGCTGAGTCTGTGACTGTGGTTGGCTGTGGATGCTACGGCTGTGGCAACACATCATCAATCTTCTTAGACAGCCGCACTCGTTGGATGCTGCATCAGTATTGTGTACCGAACGTGCTGCCATTTCCTGAAGCGAACCAAACTCCAATTCCCACCTCTCCCGCTCCCTTCTTCATCCCATTTCAATCACAATTTTGTCGCTGCATGCTGCCAACGTTTTTGAGTTATACTGCCCCATGCCAAGTTGCCTAGTTCCCGCTTGCCGCTTGCTGGTGGCCCCTTGCCATGTTGCCATGTTGTTGTGGTCGTCGACATTCGTTGACTTCTTGTGCTGCTGCTGCTGCATCTACTTAGCAGAAGTGAGAGTTGCGGCAAGTGTCGCGTCTCTATAAAGCCAGAGAGCAACTGCTGCTGCTCCTGCTTCAGCTGCTGCACTTTGTTATTAATGCGCATTTAAGTTTTTTATTTTGTGTTTTTTTTTTTTGCTTTGCGACTTTGCTGCCGCGACACGACTTCACCTTTTTGGCTTCTGCTTTTGTGTGCCTTCTAATTGAGGAAACATTAAAAGTCAAGTTCTGCTTGCCGCATTGTTATAACCCAGAAAAACACGAGTGCAATGCAGTAGTCAATGGCATCAGACTGCCGCAAATTTACAGCCCTTCTCTCTCTTTCTCTTGCTCCCTGTGTAAGAGTTTTTGGAATGGAATCTGTAATAAAGTTTTGCTCTGACATTAGCTTTGACTTTTTTGACTTACTGACATGCTGGTTGGGGGTCGTTTTTTTGTAGCTCCTTTGCACAATTGAAAGCCATTGAAAAGGCGTTGTCACAAGGAATGCCAAAAGGCACAACGGAGCGCTCAATTAACTAGTTACAACTCAACAGTGTTCAACTCTGCATACCACCTCTCTCTTCAAAGACCAGAGCGGCACATTAATCATTTTAGCATACAATAAAAGCTGTTGCCAGGCAACTACAACAACAACTCCAACAACTACTTACTAACGAGGCAACTAAGCAACTTCTGACAACTTGAAGCCGCCGTTGTATTCTCTCTCTCTGTTTGCCGGTGCCACATCCAAATAGCCAGCGATTATGCGAGTTTATAATACAGCCAAAGAAGAACAGGAAGACCTACAAAAAAAAGAAGAAAAGTGGAGGGAAAAATATAGAAATAGAAATATAAGGAATGCCACGGCTGCACACAACTTGGAAGCCATTGTCTTCGCAGCATAGTCGAGGCATGTCTTGGCTGCTGCTGCTGCTTCGGCTTCGGCTGCCAGCCATTTGTCAAAAGTAGTTTGCTGTGTGGCGGGTCGGCGGCAGTTGCTTTATCACTATCTCTCATTCAGGCACACAAGTCATTTATCATTTATGCATTGCATCATACTACATACATTGTAGTATGGCGGTGTATGACGAATATCGAGGTCGCCACCAGACAACGAGCAGAGCGAGAGAGAATGCGAGAGATAGACGTGAATGGCACACAATCATGGCAAGGATATGTATGTGTTGTGGATGCGTGCCGAACGATAGTGACACTCCTTTGAGCAGCGAACTGTGGCGAGCCTTCCACTAAGCCTGAGTTGATTTGCAAAGCTGCTGCTGAGTAGAAAGAGAACGTGGTAGGGGTGGGGAGAGAGAAAGCGAGTGAACCGCTGCTTGATGTTCTCGCTGCTACAAACAATCCTAAGTATGTATGACATTTCTGATTTCGAAGGACATCCGACGGTGCATGGCTTAAGTTTTGACAGCCATCTCCATCAGCTTCTTCTCACACTCACACTCACACACACACACACACACACACACACACACACGCTTCCTCACGAAATTTATCAATATGTGAGCGAGAGCTGTGCTTTCTCACTTCTCGCATGTTATCAAATAAGTTTTGTGTGACCAAAATGAAATATGGTTGGCAGTTAATAAGGACACTCACAGCTAAGCTTTACATGTCCTATTAAAGGCACTTGGACCAATCCGCAACACACAACAAAAAAAAAACCATAAAATATATAAGACAAACCCAGAAGTCTTGACCTTGGAAGCGTACTCACCACTTGATTGATAGACAAGAAAATGAATTTTTCATATTGCCCCCAACTCATTTTCATGTTGTGTTCGCCCTCCCCCACAAATACATTTTCAATGCGTGTCGATTGATGTTTGTTTTTGCACGTGTACAGAGCCAGACAGAGAAACAGAGAAAGACAGAGAGAGAGAGAGAGCTACACAATTACACTCAGGTCTCAACTATGGCTCCTGTGGTAACAAAGACGTTTGCCAAATTAATTTTGATTATATATTTTGCAGCTGCAGAGCCATTAGAAACTCTGGTGGCTTCACATTTTCAGATATTATTACCGCAGCGAAAATTTAGAAGCAAATTGCTCATTGGGCATTCTCTGCTTGTGCGTTGTGTATGTAGAAGTTTATGGGCCGGAAGTCAGTTTATGGTATTTGTATATGGCATCGTCAGTATTGTATTTGGCAGTTGGTTGTTGTTATGACATTTAGTATTTGCTTGTAAAATGTGTTAATAGATTTTCGGCATACATATCGTATGTGTAATGGCAGATTGGCTAATGCAACAGTTCAGTTTGTGTGTGTGTATGTGTTTGGCGAACATTAAAATGACCTTAACAAATTATAACGCATTATGCGTACATTGTAGTGTGCATAATTGTATATATTACATATGCCTTGTCTTTGCACAAATATGCTCATAGTTTATTACAATCTATAATAATGTCATTTGCCCAGAATGCTGAACATATGGTTAAAATATAGCTTGGGGCAATAATTGGGAAAATATGTCTCAAGTGAACTAATCCATTGAAAATACTTGAGTTTAATAGATAACAGAAGCTGCCGAGCAATATAAGAAACAATATGTCATTAGAATTACAATTTTGTTTATTTTTAAATAGCAGTGCGACAGAATATAAAGTTGTCTTTTTTTAAATTCCCTTTTCTTAGTTGACCTGTGTTTTGTCATTTTCTCAAATAAAAAAATTGTATTATTAAAGCAAGATAAATTGTAAATATTGTTAAAGCCAATTATATTGAATTGAATTGGAAAGAGGTAAAATTTTGTTGGGAATGTTTTTTATTTATTTAAATTATCCAATAAAAGTGCAATTCAAATTCACTTTCAATATCATTCACTTAAAAAAATATCATGATGCATCTTTCTTAAGCCTATTATTTTGTTTTCTATTATATTTTGATGAATTTTTCTGAAACGTATTTTTCAATTTTGAATATCGACTTTTACTTAATTTTATGCGCATCCAACGTTTTTATTTGAGTCACAGGGCGAGTTTGATTTTGATATGATCAAGTCGAGAGTCTGTTGCCAAATGGAAATGTAAAATGACTGGTTAAACCTCGCCAGCGGCTTAAATAAATTCAATTAAAATTGTCAGCAGGTGCAAACAATTGCGAATTGCGGTGGTTAATTCAATTATCAATTTCACTGTAGCATACTTTCGTGCGTTTGGCTTGAGCAATTACACAAATGCGCCAACCAACAGACCAACCCACGACTCTTAAGTACACACAAAAAAATAAGCTGGGCGAAATTCAAGTAAAATCAATATCTGAAACTAAGGTCGCCAATGGACCCGCAACTGTCACTTGCATTCCACGAACAACAACTACCTATGGAAAATGGTCGAAAAAAAGCCGAGAGATAGGGGAAAAATGGGAAAGAGGCAGATGAAAGGAAAGCATTTTATTTGCATTGTCGTGCTCGTGCTTGCGCTCGTGGCCAATGCTATTTGGAGGAGTCTTTTTACCTTTTTTGCTCGTATTGTGCATAACGTGATATTGAATGCCAGAGCAGAGAAAGAGTGGAGAAGGAGAGGAGAAGGAGAATCGAACCCAATCGTGGCTGGTTAGCAGCAGAAAAAGAGTCGCAGCCAGCGCATTATTTATGCATGCAATGCTCTTTGAGTCTGCCGCAGTTATTGGTGTACGTCCGATAGGATTTTTGCTGTATTCCGCTCTCAGTGTGTGTCGCAGACTGTGGCACCTTCATTTTATTGAACTTCAATGGAGTCATTGATCTTTTGTGCCAGACTTTGTTTATGGTGGCTCTTGGCTAACTCCGTTCGACTATCAATTCAAGTCCATTAAAATTTAAAGGCTAAAACTTGTTTGTTTGACTCTCTCTCTCTCTGTCTTTAGTTCAACGGGCTCATAAGTCATGCTGATTGTTTAATGTTGTCAACAGCTGCCCGCACACAATACACACTCAAAGTGTTGGAAGGTCTCTTCATGCCGCCCTCCCCACAAAAAACCGCCAAACAATAACAATAATTTATAAGAATTGATTATGCTGAGTCTGCAATCATAAATCGTCGTCTGCTCACACAGATAAGGCGACAACAGCCAAGTCGTCCTTTGCCCTCTGCCCTTTAGCTCCACTTACACACATACATACTTATATGCATATGTATGTATGTATGTTTGACTCTATATTTAAAGTCATTTTGTGGCTTTGGCCAAAGTTGAAATAAATGTTATTACACACTTTTCGCCTTTCTGGGTCGCTCCATTCCATTCCGTTCGTTCGCCTTCATCTCGTTTTGTGGCTGCACAGTTTTTAGCTAAAAGTTTCACTTTTATGGCTTTCAATAAAAGTTTTTATGCTTCTGCAGATTTAATTAGAGCTATCAATCAGTTTTCAACATTCAGCATCAAATAATCTTTTATAGCGTCAGCATCATTAGTGCATTTTTCTCTCTCCATTTATTTGGTGCTATTCTTAACTGCAAGTGTGGAAATATTCAAGATTATTATATAAGAGAATATTTATGCAAAAATCTAGAATTAAATATGCCAAAAAGTTTTGCCAAAATATTATTTAATGCATCATAATTAATCACGTTTCGACTTGTGAAATTGCTGAGCTAACAATCACTAATCAGAAAGTGAGGCTGACATGCCACATTGTATGTATACTCTTGTGTCTAATTGTGTGGGTGTGTGCACACACGTGTCGAGCAGCACTTAAAGATATGACAGGCGGAAGCAAACGTGTGCGGCAAAATCAGAGCCAAAAATGGTTTGATTTATTTATGATATTTCCAGCAGAAATTTGAAGACAAAATAAGAACGCTTTAGTTTTTAACTGAATAAAAGCAATTACTTTTTGAAGATTTGCCTACAAAATTCCTTTTTTAACTTATACTTTACCTTCTAAATGTTTTCTTTATAATATTTCCAAAAGAAGTGTTTGAAAATTGTGGAACTTATTTAGGAAACGCGTTTTGCAATCGGGTCTTAGTTGCTTTGGTTTAGAATCTGGTATATTCTGTACTATCTTCGATATATTTTAGGAAATTTTCCAATATATTTTTGGTGTACTTGTAGGATATGGTTTTATTGAAGATGAGTAGCGGGTATCTCACAGCATTCTTACTTGTTACTTAAAAATTTGCTATCAATTTACTTATTGTTAATCTTACAAGGTGTTAGCAGTGTCTTAAGAGAATATTTAAACAAATCCTAAGACAAAACCCCATCTGTGCGCATTTATTTTTTTAACTCAGCGAAAGTGGTCTCTTTTTTGCAGATTTCATAGATTCTCTTTCAAGTTGAGCTTACTTTTATCTTGCTGTTCATAAGCACTGCGATAAGTCAGCAGTGGGAAAAGCCACTCTAGCAGATAACTGGATAATAATATAGGCAAGTGTCTGATATAAATGAAAGACAGCCCAGTCCGCAGCTCCTTCTCCCTTTTCCTCATTTGATATATTCAAACACACTGTGCCCTTATAAACGTCTCACACACTCTACGTCCCCCACACATAATAGATCAAATGTTTGGCTCACTATCTATCCACCACTCTAGAAATCAACCCCCAAAAACGCAAGCTGTAAAATATGCTCACGTTTTGCACGGTGCTGGGCAGAAAATCATAGTCATAAAAGCGGCAAATCATGTCCGGGGTCGCAAAAGAGATGTTGGGGGCGGGTGGAAGGGGATGTCTAAGTAAAAGTCAAGACATTTTATTGATGTGCAATATGCATGAAATTAGAATTTAAAGTGTGCCGAAAAGTTGACAGTCAACAAATTTCAACAGATCTTTTAAGCCACGAACGTGCTTTGCGGTTTCTGTTGACTCTGGATAATATTTCACACAAAAATGCATCGAAATGAAAAGCATATTATTGCAGCTAACTTAATTGCTGGCTGGTTGCATATGCTGATGCTGGGCCATAAAGAAATGTTAATTGAATCCATTGCTGGTTGCGCCGTTGCTTCTAACTCAATAAAAATGCAATTTGTGTGTGACTCCATGTACGTATTCCATTTAGCATTTTAATATGCACAAATCATTTTAAAATAATTAAATTAAAATATATATGGGAGTAAAAGGCTCGGATATAGAACACACAAAAAAGGGAAAAAACTCTGCAGCATAAAGGGGATCATACAGTTGTATATGTGCATAGGGAAAGCGCCAAATAAAAACCATAATTCGACTATAAAAATATCGTAAAAAAGTCGACACACACACACGCACACACACGCGAGCTCTGCTGCAGTGTATTCGGTCGAGATCCGGAGTTGAGTTTGGGTCCATGTCCATGTCCATGGTGCTGATGCTGATGCTGACTGTGGCACGGGAGCCTGAGGCGGGCACTTCTGTTTTTCATGTTGCGGCTGCTGTAAACCGAGCCACTTAATGACTTCCGCCATAAACTATTTTCGGTTCAGCTAAATTCCAACAACTTTATTGCCAGCGCACAAAAAAAAAAGGCAAGGCTCAAACACACACACACAGAGAGTCCAAAGAGAAACGACAAAAATTGGCAATGTTCGCTTTGTATATGTATACAAAAAAATATATACATATATACACATATATATATATATATAGTGCGGCAGTCAGCCATGGAACATACTTACAAATTCTAATGTATAAAGGGGAGAAGTAAGAAAAATTTTATGTTTGCACAACATAAACAACATTATTTCTTATGGTTGAAACGAGCAAAGAGTCTGTTCGCTCGCTCTTTCTCTTTCTCTCTCTCTATCTCTCGCTCTCTCTTTCTGATACTCATTCTCGGTTCGCCTTCCTGCCCGTCATCCTGGGTGAAAAACTTCCCATCTTCCTGGCACCTACACAAGCGTAAACGGCACCGAAAAATTAATGACGCATAAGCATACAAAAATATATATGTATAGCACTTGCTCTTGAAATCAGTTTCGTATGAAAATCGATGGGCACAAAATTTATTACAGATATTTTGCAATTAAATGCAATTTATGAAAGACTTATAAAGTAAATAAGAATAAGAGTAAAATGTTCATATTGTTATTCAATTAAATGTTATTTCTTATTTACTTTTTAAGTGATTGAAAGTGAAAGTAAAATTCTTTTGGCGATTTTGTGCCTTGGAACACCCCAAAAAATATCCAGCTGAAATGTAACTACCAGCGAATGATAACTGCATTGAGATATGCGGCTGCAAATTTCTGCAGTTAAACAACTAGATATGATAATAAGTAATTACACATAAATTAATAGTAAGTACAAAATCTTTTGGCGATTTCGTTCCTTCGAAGTACGCAAAAAATTATGCATAGCATTTTAATTGCATTGAGATACTTAGCTGTAATTGCTGCAGTTAAAAAACTAGAAATAACAATAATAACTAACAACATATAAATAATAAGTAAATCATATTTTTTGGTGATTTTGTATCTTGGAATTGCCCAGAAAATATGTGAATTTTAATTGTATGGAATTGCAATTGCTGCAGTTGAACAACTATAAATGACAATAATAATTAATAACACAGACGTAATATGCAAATAATCTTTTGGCGATTTCGTGTCTTGGAACCATCCAGAAAATATGCAGCTGAAATGTAAGTAGCATCGAATTTTAATTGCATTTAAATATGCGGCTGCAGTTGCTGCTGCAGTTAATCAACTAGAAATGGCAGAGGCAGAAAGATGCACCGAAAGCGGCAACAGGATATCCTTTTGCTGTTCTTTTAATGCATGATTAAGAATTTAATTTGTAATTTCACAAGCATATAAACAGCTTTTCAGGTAAATAAATGAAATTAAGCTGACAACGCATCGCTTATCCATATCCATACAGATACACATGTCCTTGCCCAGAAGAACAATTGAGTTGCTTGGCGAGTGGAGTGTGCGTAGAATTCTCTTCTATGTGCGACTGTCACATCCTTGATACTGCAAAGCAGTTGTTGTTGTTGTTATTGTTATTTAGCCATGCTCTGGCAACAGGAAGTTCCTCCTTAACTGTGTCGCTATGCTGTGTTTGCTTTTCCGGTTTATTTAAGTTGCACGCGCGCGCTCTTTTTCGCTCTTTCTCTCGCACTTCAGTGCAAGCGTTTTAAGTTTAAATTGCTTGGATTTTGTGCTAGCAGAAAAGTGACAGTGGAGTCTAAACGCAATCCAACGCTTCCAACTGCTGCGCCCGGCATCCTGTCGAGCTCAACTGGCCTGGCCCAAGCCCTTTCTATATTTTTTCTCTATTCTTTTTTTCTGTCGCTTTTGCGCTGATTGAATTATTCCGCTACACGCCATAAAGCGCGCCCTGCAAGAAGGAAAAAAATAAGCAAGCACGAACGAGTTTCGTTGCTACCAAAGAAGTGTTGCTCTTTTTTTCTTTTTGTTTATATTATTACATCTATTTTTTTTTATAGTATTTTACTTTATTTTCGACACTGGTGACAGAAATCGCATAGACGACCAGACCACATCCTTGCTCAGATTGCAGTTTTGTATTTGTCTTTAAGCACTGTAAATTTGCCATATATGTTTTGTTAGACATGTTATTGCTCGAGCTTCTGTCACCTGACATTTGCAGAATTGCAGGTAAAAGCAGAATTCGTGAACTTCAACAATTTGTTGATTGAGTCGGGATAAACTTTTTAGTTGTTTACTTCTTGTCAGTTTCTATTGATGGCTAGAAAATACTCAAACATATAGACAAGACGTATTAAATAATGACAGCAGTTGTACTTTCTACAAAACTATATAGAGCGTAAGAAATTTTAGTAGTCATTTTATTATTTAACTGTATTTCTTATTGTGTGCTCATAAACAATGCGAATAATTGTCTTGGAAACTTTTTTCGTAACTTTCACTTTATGACTTCTCTGAACTTTAAATACTTAAATTATGCTTTTGTCCTCTCATTAAATTTGCGAGCAAAATGCTGCTAATGACTGGGAATTTCTTTTGCGAATAAAATGTGTTAAAACCAAATCGAAATTCCGGCTAAAAGCAGTTGTGAGATAAACAGCGAGAGAGTTCAATGAATTGCTTGGCATTTCGCTGGAAACTCTATCTGATTTTGTGTGTGTGTGTGTGTACACATAATGGGAGCAGATTGTTAAGGGCTTCTAGAAGAGTAGCAGATGTCAGTAAAACAAAAGCCTTACTCAGGCTACAAAATGAAAATGAAAATGTATATGCATGAAATTCGTTTATTAAATAAACAATGTCGGGCTCGGTTATCAATCAAAAAACATTTTTCATGTCAACTACGACAACGTTCCTCTTAGACATTGCAGTCAGTCAGCCGAAGATATAAGATTGTAAGTTTATTTGTGTGTTTGTCTGTTTATTGTAAATGATATGCCTGGCAAGTTTTCGATTGAGAAAACTAGGCCTGGGAGTTGCAGCAGCTGTTCGTTCGTCAGTTCGTCAGTGTGGGGTTGCCTTAAGTGCTGGCAAAGGAAAATCAAATAAAACTGAAAGAAGAATCTGTCTGCATTTTAATACACATTTTATTTGTGTTGGATTGCGAGTTGTGTGAGATGAGAGAGAAAAAGTCGCTGGCAGAAGTCAATTTGGCATAACTCAATTTACGCCAAAAGGCACAAAACACGCGCTTTTGTAATGTTAATAAGTAACAGCTAGCATGTCACCAACAACAAAACAACAACGCATACACGCTTAAAGATAATTTTCTTAAATTTCCAACAACTGGTTTCGTAACTTTTTCTACCAGCAAAACAAACACAAGAGCACACATATACACGCACTTTTCCCTCATGCCAGTTCGTTTGCGCATTGGCACTGAGCAAAAGTAGCGCCAACTTTGATAAGATAACATAATTTCTGTCGTTTGTCACTTGCTGAAACTGACAATTAGAAAAGTTTATCATACAACTGGCAAAGCTGAACTGAACACAACCGATCTGGGGGTATGCCAATGGCAATGGCAGTTGCCTGCCACACTGGGTTGATGATATTTTTGTCGACGGGCGTGAGTCTCTTACAACAAAAGGCGTGTGTTCGAAGCGTCGTCGTCGTCGTCGTCGTCGTCATCATCGTATTATCGTCGTCCTCGTCTGCATATAATGTGACAGACATTTGTTTGGAGGCTCAGACCCGAACTGTTTGCGCCTCAATAAGTTTCGAACCAGTGGGGAAGTTTATCTCGCTGCGACAAGCGAAAAGCGTCAGTCAAAGTTCTTGTTCGTGTGCTTTTGAAAAATTGGCCCCCAGGCTTTAAGTTGCGCCCGGCCTCTTCTTTTTTTTTGTGGGCTTTAATGATCTAACATTGCTTTAACTTGTCAGCTGTTCAGCTCTTCTGTTGTATATCCATTTTTTTTGTTGCCCCCATATGCGCCCGTATCTCTCTAATGCTCGAGTGTTGGGGGGAAAAGCGTGTTCGTGCTAGTTGGCATGGCAAATGATTTGTTTCAAATAAATGACTTTAACCATTTGCAAAATGCAAAAAAAAGGAAGGGGAAAAAAAGAAAAAAGCCACAATGGCAGCCGCAGCACTTCAGCTAAAAAGTAGGCAATACTTTTTGCCCTCGCTTTTCGTTTTTCGCTATGAGACTGACTGTTTGACTGACTAGCAGTTGCATTTCCACTGCAGTCATTCACTCAAATTTGACGTCGGTGGCTTTTTTGGCTGGCCAAAACAAATTTCGCGTTCTGCCAAGCGCAAAACTATATACAAAGTGAGTTAGTGAGAGTACTATATATACGACTGTGTGTGTGAGGGTGAGTAAATGAAAAGGTATATAGAAATAAACCGCAAAAATTAAGCAAAAAATAGTGTAAAAGACAGCAAAGAGCTTGGCGAGTAGAAGATGAAATACGCTGCAGCTGTTTTGAATACGTTTGTAACTTATATTAAGTTAATTAAGAACATAAATAGATCGGAATATATTAAATACTTAGAATAAGTTTTGGCTGACTCAATATACCAATTTTGTTTTGAGCTCTATGGTATATAACATACGAGTGCAGTACTTTATCAATATACTTTTTTTGCGGTATATTAATTTGGTATATATGGTATTTGGTGTATATGGTATATTTACTTACTTGTTTAGTTTTAAAATATGCTTTATTTCTTAGAACTTCATCTAACATTTCTAATATTATAAGTAAGGCTTTTAAGCGTTAATAATGATGAACAAATGTTTGATAGATATTTTCAACTTTTCGACAGCTAAATTATCAGAGCTTTAAAATTTTTGTTTTTGGCCAACTGCATGGCATAATTAAAATACCTTAAATGCTCTACAATCGTGGCAGATGCAAAATGAAAAAATAAAAAGCCCAACTAAGCAACGCGTATTCTGTAGTTAAAAAAAATTGTGAAAATATGGTCAAATGGCTGACGGTTTGTGGAGTGCTTGCTCCGCTGTTGAAGTGACGCTCGAGGTTGGGTTTTATGCAAATAATGAATTGCTATTTCTATGGCCAGGCCATAGAGTGGTGTGCCCTTGCACAGCCTTGAAGCCCTTGCATTAGTCGGAGCGGAGGTACGAGTGTGCTTGCTGACTGTTTTATTAGGCCTCGCTCGCTGAAAGAGTAAACCTGCCGCCTCTCCAATGCTGCGTTGGCGTCGTGTGGTAAGAACAATTATATTAATTAATTTTCACAGCGCTAAAATAACATAAAAAGTAAGAACGATTTAGGGCAGAAGAGCCCAGTGAGGAGAGAGAGAGATATAAAAACAACGTCAGATTAATATGCACTGTCAACGATGTTTGGGCAAAGAAACGGGTTTAATTGAATATTTTTATTTTTATTTTCTTGCAACAAACTCTCTCCGCTTGCCGCTGTAATTTTGCATTCAAGTGCTTATCCCGCCGGAATATAAATGACGTCATTTAAATGTTGTACACCAAGCTGCAAAATCCTCCTCACACACCCGAAAACAACTGTTAAATTGGGTGAAATAATTGCGCACAATTATTTAAAAACTACAGCAACAACAGCAGGCAGTGAGGAAAAGCAAAGACAGCGGCTACAGCAAATAAAATTAAATTAAGTAGCAAGCAAACGGATTGCATTGCATTAATGAAACAATTAAGATGCTTCAGCCAACTAATGAAGCCTTAGAGAATGAAGTTATTTAACAATGTTGAAGACAACACAAAACAAAAACACTCTCGGCACATGTATTAAATGCTTTAATACAATTAAAATTATTAATATATACTTTTTGCTTGTGGTGTTAATTAATTCAACGATTTATTGAAAGCTTATCATTTGGAGGCCATCAAATGTTATTTCACTTAATTGCTATATATGCATAAGAGCAGGCTTATCTTATTACAGATTTTAATTAAAATTAGCGTGTTAAACTATACAAGTTTTAATAGAAGGCAGGAAAGATAACGAATATTTATCAATAATCGTAAACAATGTGAATTGCCTGACATTTCGCCTTTGCAATTCAAATTAAACCGTTTTACACAACAAGCTTTGATTTGCGTATTTAATGGTGGCAACAACAACAAGAGCAGCAACAACAACCGCAGCCGCATACACACATGTTGTGGTTGACTAAGGCTCGAGAGCTGTCCGGGTTTCTGGTCGAGATCTTTGCTGTTGGTCGCCGAGTCGAACCAAACCGAACCGAGTTGTAGTCGGTCTCTCCTTGCCTGGCTGGCTGGCTGGCTTGGGGAACCAAAAACCCTAATCACGCCGTTTGCGTTGTCTACGTGACCCGCCTGCCAGTGGTTGAATTATGCAAAAAGGAGGCGGCGACGTTATGCGCCAGGCATGGAAATGGCTCGACTTAGTGTGACGCAAATAATTAATTACGCAGCGCATGCCGAAAATTGAGGTGAAACTTTGGCCATGACTAATTCCAAAATTCGCATTTTACTCGTACTTTAAATCGGCAAAATGTTGCAAAATCTAAAGGTGAAGAGGTGAAAAGGCTTAGTTAATTTTATTGATAAACTATTGCAATAAGTCTAAATTCATTTCTTGCTGGAAATTGAAAGAATACAATTTTACTTCATTGCTTAAAACTATAATTCAACAATTACAATTTAAATTTATTGTTTCGAATTAGAATTCATAATTTTCAGTTTATTCTTTGCAATTACAACTCGTCTCAATTTGATTAAAACCAAAGAGTTTTTAACAAAATTGTATAACATTTTTTAACACACTATCCAAATAAGAATTACAAGTACTTAGAATTGTAGTCGTCCTCAGGTAATTCGAGATATATTTTTAACAACCTTTTTGTTAAATTACAATTATATTATGTTTTATGTGTTTTCAGTTTTATAATCTTACCAACCTTACCAACTATTATTGGGAAAGATTATATATTTATCATTTAAACTCTCTAAAAGGAGTAACAAATAAACCCTGTTCTGAAATTGATTTCGTTTGATGTGATTTAGGTTTTATTCAACTTTATTTTAAAGACCAATTGTTTCACATTTTAACAATTTTCCTTAGTATTTTTCTTTCCTTATAACCTGGTATTATTAAATGAACATTAGAACCAATTATGGTATTTTTCGTTATATTAATTTGGTATATTTTAAAGAATACTACTTCATCATTTAATTCATGTTCAATTTCGTACACTTATTTCTTGTGTTATTTAATGAACTTTAAAACTAACTATTACTGTGGTTTCTCTCACTCCCCAAAATGTTCTCCCTTTGATTCTAATGTAGCCACGAGTTAGATAAATATGGGTAGAAAGATTATATACCTAAGTCGTGTTTGCCATCTTCGGACATGATAATCTCTTTTATATTTGTTGAACATTCTGCTCTCCCGCTGATGTTGCCAGCCAGCAAGCCAGCTCAGCTCAGCTCAGTTCCTTCTTTGCTGCTGATGCTCCTTCTCTGGTCTTGGCGCACTCACATTTTTAATTTACTTAATAAAGCCCTCACATTTTGTGCTGTTAAGTCGTTTTCGCCATTACTCCTGTTATTATGCTTCAACCCACTGTTAATTGCTTTCTGCTCATCAAAGTTTGTTTCTTATCATTCTTGCGGCGGTTTTATGCCATTTTAAAGCCCTCCGTTTTAAAGCACTTGAATTTATGTGCACATCATTTCACTTCCTCATATTCAATTCCATGCAGTGAGTTGAGTTTTGTAGCAAACCTAATAACTGGAAGCTGTAAATAACATGGCGGGGCGATGTCAGTGAAAGAATAAGTAGTTCAGCTTGAGGCTGACATGCCCAGCTAGCTGGCTCCATGAATCAGATAGGCAGACACAAAACACGCCACACACGATGATACACACAGACAGAGAGCAAACCACACATGGTGTGGAGAGTCATCCACTCATAAGTCTGTGGGCAGATGTGAGTGGGCACCATATACACGTCAAAGGCAGTTGCCAAACAACACCTCAGCTCATGTAACGTCAACACTTAGAAGTTCAAGTAGAAGCTTAACCTGCTGCCGCCGGCGACATTGCTGACTAACTGGAGACTCTGCAGCAGATGGAACGAAACAAACAGAAAATATATATGCGGAGTACTTGTTGGTAAAAGAGAGAGAGAGAGCGAAGTCAAGAGAAGTGAAGTGAACAAACAACAACAACAACAACACATTTACCGGGAGTCCTATGAAGCAAGAGTAAATTAAAACCGCAGACAAAACACATACACTCCACTCACTCGCAGAAATGAGCGACAGCCGGAGTGCTTTTGGCTCAAAGGCTTGGCGGTTTTGCAGTACACTTAATGAGCACGCCCCAAAACGCTGCCACAGACACCTTTTCCCTGCCCCTCGCCGCCCCTCGATTCGTTTGAAATGGGGCCAAATCTGCGGCAGAGCACTACGAAACGTAATATTATTTTATTATGGCATGTAAGTTGCGCATAACTAATGTGCTGCCTCCACGACTCGACTAAAATTTCACTCAGCTGCTCATTTGGGACAACGATTGCGACTGCGACTGCGACTATGACGCGAAATATATATACTTATATAAATTTGTTTTATGGGTCAGCCTAGTTACGTATACGCACGGTTGCCCAGCACCCAAAAAAACTCTACTAAACTTTATT
The DNA here is from genome assembly GCF_023558435.1 of Drosophila sulfurigaster albostrigata. Classification (NCBI taxonomy): domain Eukaryota; kingdom Metazoa; phylum Arthropoda; class Insecta; order Diptera; family Drosophilidae; genus Drosophila; species Drosophila sulfurigaster. Next base: position 19,192,712 of record NC_084881.1, read on the forward strand.
CCCCCCGCGTCATTTTCTGGCCATTTTCGAGCGCAATTCTCATGCAACTCGGTCTGTAAAATACGATGCCATTGCCACAGCCTAATGTGCTGCACGTGCTGACCGAAAAATATCCAAATATACCAGCATAAAAAAAAGAAGAGATTTCCCCCCCTCCGATTCTAAATGTATCGCAGAATGGAAATGATAAACCCTATGTGTTGATTATGCGCTTGGCCTAGTACAAATACTCCCATCCAACAGCAGCCAACGGCCTGCAAAACGAGTTCCCGGTTCTTGGGTCGTCGTCCCCCTCATGATAAATGATGGCTGAGCAACTTTGCCCCCGAACAGCTCTTACCGACAATTCACCGAAAAATTCGGCTTGTCCTGCAAGTAGATTAGCATTGAATTTGAATGGAAACTGAAAATGAAAATGTTTTCCTCCTCCCCTCGCTCCCTTAGAGAACTAAAATGGGCTTATTCACACTGGACAAGGCCAACATCCTCCTTGTGACTGTGTGTGCCTGTGTGTGTGAGTGTGAGTGAGTGTGTGTGTCTAGTGTGGCAATAATCAAATGAACTAGATTGTCATAAATCAAAGTTTGTAGGATAGTCGTTATTCGGACGCTTGGGTTAAAGGCGTAGTGTAGATAAAATTTGGGGAACGTTTCGATTACCACCGGCCATTTTGATTCTGTGTGTGAGTGTTTTGTGAATGTATTCGTTGATGGTCAGCTATTTGTCAGTGCGAACTGTCGAATTGTTCACACGGTAAGATGGCATCATTGAATCCAAATATATTTTCTAACAAACAGCCAAAAAAAAATAAATAAATAAAATGATATGAATTTATGCAACCCAACAGCTGAAAAGATACGTTAATAATTCAAAGGATAATTTTCCTTTTATGATCAGTTTATCGCTGCACATGCTTGTTTTTCTATCTTGTTGTGTATTAAAAACATGTAGAGAGATGTATTTCAAACTCTGATTTATGCTTTAATAAAAACGCTTTTGTTCTAAATAACTTTAAATGCAAAACTTTGTTGTCATCAAATTTTTGAATCGTAGCAGAGCAGAGCATTTTTCTTCGTAGTCATTTCTAACCATTTAAGTCGCATAATTGCCTCAACTTGTGTCGAGGCTCTTTCCAGCTAACAAACGCTTGGCCTTGCGAAGGCATTTTGTAGTGCAAATTATGGGTAGGCTGTCGTGTTATTTGGAAACATATTATGAAGCCAATTTGTGCACTTGAAACTCAATAGTCCGAAAGAAGAATGGCCAACAGCAAGAGCAAGAGTAAGAGCACAATACAAGGTGGTATTAGTGGAAGTGAAAAGAGTCCCAAAACCTGCTCTCTCTCTCTCTCAGTCCACATACTTAATTGAGCAATTTTGTCTGCATGCGGAAAACAGAGAAGGACAACGAGAGGGAGAGGTAGAGGTAGTAAAAGGGAGAGGAAGAGGGAAAGAGCACTTACAACTACCAAATTGTGTCTAAACACTTTACATTGCAATTAGTCAGGCAGGTGCAAGGCGCTCGAGGGGGCGGTTGTGGTTGCTGCCGCAAGGACGTCACATGCATGCCTCTTGGCTCTGTGTAGCTGTCTTTTTTGTTGTAGTTTTCTATTTCAGTGTGTGTGTTTTGGTTTTTTTGTGGGTATTAAGTGTTTTATTTGTGCGGCAGGTATTGTCTATGCTGCAACTGCAGCTGTTGTGGGCGTAACAATGCGATTGTTGCAAAAGTGTTGAATTTAAATTGCGACACGTGTGTGTGTCTAGCTCGAAACAGCGGAAATTGCGCCATTATATTGTGCAGTGTCAAGGTAAAAATCGTGTACCGACCCTTTAACGTTTTTCACTCGACTGTTTTAAAGTCGGGTCTGGGTGTCGAGTATTGGGTGTCTGTTGTCTGGTGTCTGAGGTCTAGGGTGTCAAAAGGCGAGTTGATTAACCGCGCCGCGGGCAAATGCATTAAATAAATAGAGATAACTTGCATAAAGTTTTTAATTGAACAAAGGCGAAAGGGCTGGGGCCAAGTCAATGACTCTTGTACCTTTTTCTGCCCGCTGGCTATTCATAATTACCAAAAGGCATAAAGGCTCCGATGCTGTTGCGCTTTTGCTGCTGCCGCATCAAATAAAAAGGACTGCAGGCTGGCCGAAAAACTCAACTATAGAAAAGTGTTGTACGCACACACGCACACCTAGACAGCGAAATACACACAGACATACTATACACAAAATAAATAACAAAAGAAAAAGTCGAGCAGCGCCTTTTCATAGCGTGTCTGTTGCGGGTGCACTGAACTTGTACAGAAGCTTCCACTTTTGATGTACTATAAAGGGGGAAAGGGAAGGGCAGCGGTATAAAGACGAGGTAGAAAATTGTTAAAATGATTTCCTGCATTGCACGCTACAAAAACTTTAAATGCACAACATGCAACAACAGCAACATGCTGCTGTTGCTGCAGTTCGTTATGGCTACAACATCCTGGACTGCCGTCAGGCAAAAAACCCGATCCTGGACAGACCTTTCTTTCAGTCTCCAGCCGGGGGAGGGAGAGAGATTGAAGTTCGCGAAGCAGAACTTACCAAACTTATAAAACACGCTTGCTGTTTCCCCTCATCCCTGCTTCATCATCATTCTGCTTACAGTTGATTATGTACAGCAAGTCTAATTAAAAGCAGTTAATGTTGCCATGTTCTTGTTGCCCCCAATTTCGGTTGGCTTTATTAAAGTTGCACAAAAACTCTCTACTCACACTTTAATCCAATATTTCCAGTGTGTTTTTTGCTATCAGAGATTGGCAAGTTTATTAAGTGATTGCATCATCCAACTATTATTCTTGCAAAAGTTAAATGAAATCAAAAGTCAATTATCTGCAATTGACTAGAACGTGTTTCTGTTGCTTCACAGCTAAAATAATTGAATGAAGTATCGATCATGTTCTTGAAACTTTTCAGTTGCCACAAAACAAAATTTGAACAAAAACGATTTTCCAAGAAAAAGTTAATTGACATCACATCAATACAGCGGCCGTCAACTCTGAAATGTGGGCGTCTAAGCCTACAGTATTAACAAAGTCAAAGAAACTTTATAAATAGAATCGAAGGTTTCATATTTTCATAAATTTAGAACATTTTGTGTATAATATAATGGCATATAGATTAAATCTAATGAAATTTTTTATTTCTCTTAAGGGGGAAACTTTAAGTATTTTGTATGTAAATGAACTATTTAATCGCAAGTCAATGCCATGTAATTGTAAAGAGCAATAAAATTAATCAGAAATGCGAGGGGAGAAAGCAACAAAATTTACGCTAAATTAAGCAGTGCAGATGCTGACATTCTAACGAAAATACTTCACATGAAGGCAGTAAACTCTGAATGTGTGTGTAGGAGTGTGTGTATATATTTTGTGCGTGGGTGTGTGTGAGCGTGTGTGTGTGTGTGTAAGTCGAACAATAGCAAAAGTAATGCTAATCAATTATGAATCAATGTGCGAGCTGCAAAGGAATGGCAAAAGAGGCGCAAAAGAAATAAAAATGTAGGCAAAAAAAAAACAGCAGAGAGACGAGAAAATTGTACAATTGTGCGGAAAGAGGCTTTGAGATTGGGCCTCGTCGTCAACGTTGTCGATTGTACATACAGACGAGAGTACATATGTCGTCATTACGGTCGCATTGTGTTTGTTTTAATCAGCGGCAGAGGCAGCGGCAATGTTTGCAGCGTAGCCAAAAGGGAAGTAAACCAAAATTCAAAGGCAAGAGCTGCGGGCGAGGGCCAAGGGATTGTGGCTTGGAGTTAGCGGGTTGTTGTAAATGGTTGGCAAAAAAATCGCAAGTAAGAAAGTTTTAGTCAAGTGTGCTCGACTGTGAAATACCTGCTGCTTATTCATAATGGTATTTAATTTCATAACGAAGACTATGATTTTCAATAGTATTATACTTCAAATATACCATGTATATATAGTAAACAGAAAAATATACCAAAGTATGTTTTCCAATAATATTATACTTCAGATATACCAAATTAATATACTAAACTCACACTATTACGCATAAAATATACAATAAAGTACAATATATACCAGATTGTCATTTTTTGCCATACATGATAATTTATTAAATAACTCCAATAATTTGTAGATGATCGCAACAAAATTTCAGGATGCTGATCAAGAATACATAGTTTATGGTGTCTGTTTATTTACTGAAGCCACACACTTATATTCCTTTCTACACTATGGGTAGCGTCAAGCAAATCACAACCAGAGAAAGGGAGAAGCTGGGGAGAGCAAAAAGGAGCACCTCGTTGTGTGTTTGTTGCGTTTTTATCGTTTTATTGTTTGGTATCGTTCCTTTGGCTTTCATTTCAATTTCAGCTCAACTGCGCTCTGCGCATTCGTCTCAGCCGCCTTTCGTTTGCCTGGCTTTGCTTGGCTTGGCATGGCTTGCAAGTGTTGTGTGTGGCATTTCTGGTTGCCGCCATTTTTATTTCCAATTGGGAAGCAATAAATGTGCGCGTGCGTTGGCAACACTAGCAGCAAAGGCAGCAGCAACTCTGGCTTTGCTGGCTGGTTGGCTGACTGGCTGCCTTGCCAAACAATGAAAAAGACAAACAATCAGCAATCATGCCAAAATTTGTTTTCATTTTTGTGGCGCCCACAAATACACACACAGAAACACAGATATGTACGCACACGTTCTATGATTGCCGGCAGGGCCATTTGGCATTGATTGAAGTGTATTTGTTATGTAGCCAACAACAAGCAGAAACAAAAACGAGGAGGAACGAGGAGAACATTGCTGTGTAACTCCTTTCAGTCAGCTCAGTTCAGTTCAATTCAGTTTCTGCCTTCTGCCTTAACAAATGACTTCAACTATTGCGCCCACATTGGTGGCAGACACACGAGGCAGTCAAATTCGACAATTTTAGACATTTGCCTAACTATCGAGGCACAATCTATGGCCTATCGTTATCGTTCTTTATGGCTCAACAGTTTTCTAAGTTGGCTTTAGCCTGCGACTTGTTTACATTTCAACTGCTCAAATAGAATTCAAATTACGTCCTTGAATTGTACTACATAAATTGTTGTGTGTAATTTGAGTGGAAAATGGAATTTAAAGATATTTTTTTGCGGTGGTTGATTTATTTTTTACATTACTTTATTTGTCACAATAAATTCCTCCAAGTTATTTAACAGGCACATTCTTCATTTTGCACTAAAAACCACATCAAATTTTTCTTAAGCAAATTCTTTTTGGTAGAGCATTTAAATTGATTTTGAATGGCATAATTATGAAAGTTGTTTGTTTAGGCATTTTAAGCATCTGGCACAATGTGTTGCGGTTGCCACTCAAACAATTTTACAACTATATACATCTTATTGCAATGCACACACACACACACAACGAACATATCTATAGATTAACTATAATTTTAGTGCCACATGGCACGACAACCACAAATTTTAGAATTATGACACGAACATACCGAGTTCCGAGCTCACTGACACGCCCATTAAGTTGCACATATTTTTTCATTTTCCATGACATTTGCACGATACCGACACCGGGGAAAGCGGGCGAAAAATGTGGGCGAGATTCAGTAGAAAATAAATACGGAAATATATGTTATGTTTGCACTTGTCCAAGTATCTACGTACATGGCAAGCAAACAATTTTAAATATGTTATGTGAAAGCAAACTCAGCTGATGGACGATAAGTGCAACACTGTGATTTAACTGTGTTTTTCGGTAATCAAGATTTAAACTCGCAAATGAATTAAATAAGATGAGATCTTTAAAAGGATTGTTATGTTAAAAAACCCCATTGCATTTTGTTGAATTGTAAATCCGATCTACTTAATAGTTTATTCTTGGCTTCAACATTTCACTATCAGATAAAAAATTTCAAATGAATTTAATGTTGAAACATAATTGAATTTTGAAGAATATGAAATTATTTTGAAGTGTTACCAATGTTAATAAGTGAATTTATCCACTTAACAGTTAAGACTTAGATTCAATATTTAACCAAATTTTCTGTTTGGTTTCAACTATTTTTAACAATAAAATAAGTAAATACGTCGATTTACTTGATGAGCTTCAACATTTTACTAACTAACAGATAAGGACTGTTATGTTGAATTATTGTAAATCAATCTTAGCTTCAATATTTCACTAATAGATCAGGATTTTAAAGGATTTCATCATCATATCATTTCTGATCCGCTTTACTCTTTTTGTAATTATTTTCAATATATTATTAATATTTCAAAGTGAATTTGTTCATTTAACGGCTGATTCGTAGCTTCAACATTTCACCATCTAAGTGATGAGGAACTTAAAACGAGTATTTAGATGAAACATCATTCTAAATATTATCAGTATTCATTAGTGAATATAGTCATAGCTTCACCATATCCCCAAACTATTTCGAATTGTAAGCAGCTTCGTTTATAACTTTATCGTCCCATTCCCCAGACCTCTTTAGTTTGAATTGCACGGCTGTTTGATATAAAGACCTCCATTTACATTTAATTGCGTAGTTTTAATCACATTTGTTCAAACATATTTATAGCCGTATTTACGGAATGGAGTTGCCAGTTGGCAGTTGGCATGGCTTAACAGGCTGCTAAAATATGCAGAACAAGTGCCAAAAAATCCTCAATAACTGGCAAATGGCACGAAAAGAAGCCATTAATATGTGTGTGTGTGTTTGTGTATGTGCGTGTGTATGAGTAGAAAAGTAGGTAAAAATAAGTGGAGCTGATAACAAATAATAACATTTAAATAGACACGCAAGGAAACGCTTTGCATTTGGCATTTCCCGCGCACAAAACTGCACGCAACGGACACGCTAGACTTGATGGCAAAAGTCAAAAGACCGGCTTGTGTCTGTTCCCACTTTCTCTCACATTCTCTCTTAGATGATTGTTCTAAATCCACGCATACGTGTGGAAAAAGCATTGAAGCCAACAGCAAGTTCGAAAGGAAATTCTCATAAATAACAGATGGCTATTGCTTTCCCACAGCGCAGATTGTGCCGTTTACCATTAACCCTATTTCGACTATCTGATGTGCCAAGATAATTTCCTGGCTTCAAATAAATAAAATATTTGCCTACTTATGCCTGCTACTACAGGGTATGTGGTAGTAAAGCATTATTATGCGACTCATGCGATTCGTATGTTTTGTTTTCTTCTTATTTTTGGCTTTGCGTAGCTTTTGGCACTAAATTTCGTTCCAGTTGTTGTTCTTGTTTTTGTTATTGTGGGGTGTATTTTTAGGAAATGCGGTTTGGGGCCGTCCAATGGCGACAGGGCTAAAGTGAAAATCACACTATATTTCAATTTCATGCGGCAGTGCGCACAGTGCGGCGGCGCGTCTGCAGATTTATGACTAAATTCACATACAAGCAGCTAATAAAATGCCGAGCTAAGCATTTGCTTTGCTTTGCTTTAAAAACCAAAATCAAAACCAAAAAAAAAAGCACATGGAAAAAATGCGACAAACGAGCAACGACAACGACGAAACTATTTTGGCGAATGTTTGCCAAAGCTGATTGCGTATACGCAGCGTGGTGCGCGCCCTCAAAGTTTATGGCGGCCTTTGTCGCTGCGCCTTCTCACTACTACATGCCTTTATATATATAGACTATTTTGCTCTGCTTTACGCTTTTACTCTTTTTTTTTCGTTTGCTTGCGCTCTCAATCTCTTTGGCTAAAATATTTCTTGTGTCAGCGTTAAAATTTCACTGAAGTGCCTGTCGCCTGTGCAAACATGGCAGAGAGCCGCCTCGCTCATTCTTTCTTCGTTTCTTTCTTTTTTCTTTTTTTTTTTTGAGTGTGCCGCTATACTCAAGGGTGTTGCAAAGAATTTATGCTGCTGCTATGTGTGTGTGTCGGTGGGTGTCAGCGTTTGGTATGAGCGTCTCAAAACTTTGATCCCTTAATGCCAATAAAACGTTCGCATGTCGTCTTTCAGGCGTGTTGCGTCAGTTTTTATGCGTCCCGAGTTTTGCATACTTCAATGCATGTGATGAACTGTCTGTCTGTCGCTCTCTCTGTCTGTCTGGCTGCCTGATAAGCAGGCAGGCAGCAATTTTGACGGCTTACTGTCAAATAGCCTTTCTTCCAGCCTACCCGAAAAAACGTAACCAAAAGCGTTTCTTTTCGCCTCTGCCCTTGGCCACACATACAACCCAAAACTTTGTCTGCCTGTGCCACATCAGCAGCAAACCTGTAAGGCAGTTGAGTTAAATGATCTTGCCCTGCGGCTATGGCACAAAAGCTCGCTAATTATGATGCGTGGCGAAAGTTATGACCATCCAGCAAAATGCTTACGCAGCCCTTTCGTCTTTGCTCGACGTGATGCAGCAACAATGATGCGTTAATTGCAAAAATAATTAATTATATTGTCAGGCCTGGCCATACATCCAACAACCACTGTGCACACTGTGCTAAAAACTTCTGCAGAACGCGAAGCGAATGCTTTAGGCTGTACAACTTTAGCTGTAAAGATAATTTTAGCTGTTTCTACATATGATTTGTAGCATATTTGGATTGTAATTTGATATTTCTAAAGGAAGCAGAAAAGACAACTAAAAATACATTTGCAAATGTCATGATGATATAGCGTAACTATAAAAATATATCAGAGCTTAAAATATACTAAGAAAAGTGACTGAAATAACTGAAAGAAATCAACAGAAGCATCCTTGACTATATTATTGTTCTTGTTATTTATATGAAATAACGAATACAATTCCTTAAGGGCTAAGCCAGAGTGACTAAGGTCTTCAGGCTACTCATCCTTAACTACTTCTTTATTTTAATGCTTAAATATAGCATAACAAAGTCGATAAGTGAAAACTACAATTCCTTTATTGCAGGAAGAATAATTCCTTCACGATTTTCGTAACTAAAGTCATATTCTACGTTTATAAATTAATATAACTATCTTGACTTTGATTTATTTATTAATATAAGAACTACCGCAATTAACGAATTGTTAAGCCATTAAAATCGAGCTTGATTTTTATATTTGATTACCATGCTCATCTCGAGTTCTCAGTAGTTATCCCTAGACGCTATCGCCATGACTATGCGAATGCGACTAATGGGAAGAACAGAAGAAGCGGGCGGGGACAACTGTCAAGTGCCTTTCATGTGTCAGCTGTGCTGTGGTTGCTATCGCAAAACGCATCTTTTGGCGAGATGCTTTTGGCATTTTGACATGTCGCTTATGTTGTGGAAGAGCTTGCTTAGAATGCGTTCGTTGTCAAAGTGCTGTCAGCTTTGTGTCACTCAGGAAGAGGCCAAGTCGTCGCCTATGGGCGTCGTCGGCGCTGCCTCATTGCACATACGCCCTGTGGGCTCAATGAATCTTCTAAGCAGCAACAACAGCTGATGGATAGATGAGGAGGCGACTGGAAGCGGAAGCAAGCAAAACTGTGCCATGGTCTTTTAATTAATATTGATGCCGCATTAACAATGTGTATTTTCGGCCACTGATTAAATGTGACTAATGATTTTTGATAGGGGGGAAAAGGCCGAAACAAAACGCTTTGTTGCCAGCCAGCTAGCAGTCTAATTAAGCTTGGCCCAAAACAAATGCGCATTGTATTTAAGGCTTAATTACTGAAGGCATCATTTAAGAGAACTGCGAATGGGTTGGGAATGTTTTGTTTAAAGTTTCGTTGGCCGAATGCCTGAAATACTCGACTGCAATTCCTTTCGTTTTTTTGAAACGAGAAAGAAAACAAGACAGAAAAGAGATTGTTTCTTGTTACTGAAGATTATTGAAACCGTTTTCTAATCAGCACAAAGTGCTTGAGCTTTTGCTTGTATTTGTCGCTCTACTCTCGTTCTACTCTCTTTCACTTGTACTCACGCCCATAAACTTGACTATTTGACTTGGGCAATGCACGAGAGCCAAAAGGCACCTTCGAGCCGAAGCGAGCCTGCACTGATGATACGATGTAACGAAGGAGAGAGACAACTACCAGTCGACAGAAGTGTTGTCGCAATGACACTGACATCAGCAGCAGCAGCAGCAGCAACAGCAGCAGGTCAGCAAAGCAAGCAGGATATATGAATGTGTTTTCCTATTTGCTCGCCTTTCAGCTTCAACCACTGCACGTGCGAAACGAATACTTGACTCGGAGTAAGAGTGCTCTTGACTGACTGCCTGCCTGACTGGTGTGAGCAGAAATCGTGAATGAGAATGTGAATGTTTGAGTGTGGTTAGACCAAAATTCATTACACTGAAAGCATTTTTATTTTGCAGTTAGACTGTTGCAATTCAATCTTCACTACCGAGTTTTGTTAATTATGCATGCCACACAATGTGAATTTCAATTAAAATCACGTCAAGCCACACAAACACTGCGCACCGAAGTTGATATTAAAATAATATTACGCATGAGTTTACAGGGCAAATAACTTCTAATTGAGCAAGTTCATATTAAAGTTTGTTCATTTAATGTGCAGGATAGTGCAATCACATCGTTCACTGCGTACTTACAAAACCAATAAGCGTGTGTTTTACATTTTTCAATGGCGTGCGGAAGTAAGCGAATAGCCAGACAATGCAAAGACAGCATCAGTGAAAACTTACCCAAACTAAATGAAAAATGCAAGCGTCCAAAACGTAGCAGAAGACCAAGCCGAGGAAAAGCAGAGGCAAAGGCAAAAAGACAAACAAAGGGCAAGGATTGCGTCAAATGAAGCGCACTGCGTGTTGTTCATAAAGGTCTGCTGGCAATGTTGCTGCTGTTGCTTCTTCTGCTGCTCTGTGTCTTCTATAGCCTTTAATTTTAATGTGGCCATGCAAGCAATGACCATTGTTAGAGGGTTACGAGAGCTCAGGAGCTCGGCTCGCACAACACATACACAATGCATCTTTTGTGCCTTACGTATACGCAATGGCCGCGAAACTTGCTTCGACGTCTGCTCTCAGTTCTCTTTTGCACAACACAAAGAGGAAATTGTTACTGTGCACTCAACCGGCGAATTTCAATTAACCAAGTCGACTAGACAACAGCCAGATGATGCCGATGCTGATGATGATGATGATGATGCCAGAGTCAAAGCAAAATTTGAAGGCTTTCCCTCGACAAATATTTATCAATGCGGCAAAAGAAATACATTGAAATGTATTATAAAGTGTCAAGCATGATACCAAAGTTTGTTATCGCACATTGAAAGTTAGTTTTCAATATTAAGCATACGCCCGGAGGTGCAACGAGTGTATGTATAGAAAGTTTTAGCTGATGGCATTTAAAGTAACACGTGCTGCAGCTGAAAATTCAACAACTCTGAGCAGCAGCACTTGCTTTCCACAACAATTACAAGGGGTAACATCACGTTTGTGTGGCAACAACATTTTAATATGAAAGAGGTAGCGTGTGTAGAGTGTTTTTAATTTGTGCAACAGCAGCGGCAGACAGCACAGCGAGCATAGCACTGTGGACTACGTTGCGTATGCGCAACGTATGATACAAAAGACAGCACACAGTGTAAAACCCTCAGAGCTAAACCCAAATAATGTACGTGTGAGCGTAATTTGTGCGCCAAAAAGTGTGGTGCTACGTGTGTGTGACCCAAAATCATTAGCAATATGAGCAGCAGTTTGTATTAAAAACAATGCCCCAGCCAACACCACGAGCTGAGATATGCAAAAATACAGCAACAACTACAACAACTAAAACAAAAAAAAAAAACAGAAAAACAACAAAAAACAGCAGAACTCAATGTGTGGCCTTTTTGTTGGGAGACTCGGTGGTAGATGGGATTGTGCCGGGCAAAAGGTTAAATTAAATGGCTAAATGATAAGCATTTGGGTTAAATTGTTGGCTGGCTGGGACAAACACACACACGAGTCACATATGTATGCGGAAGGAGGAAAGGCGAAAGCAAAGGAATGGAGTCCTTTTTTGAATGCGTGTGCAGTCGCGTCTAATGTTTTTAATAGCAAAAGTTATAATGAATTTGTTAAACAACAACAAGAGCAACAACAACAATAAGCGGATCTGGGTACTGTTTTGATTCGTTTGTTGCCTCTATCTCTCTCTTTCTGTTTGTTTATTTGCTTGCTTGTGTGTTGCTTAGACATTTTTGGGGCTGGCTTTTAGTGTTTTGTCTACCCGCCGCCGCGCCGTATAAATTACGAATTTTGTCAGCGTTGCCTGGGCGCAGAAAAAATTATGCTATGTTTTTTGGTTTGTTAGGCAATCAGCGATGGCGAACGAACGAACGACGAGGCTTAATTTTATTTTTAGTGAGCTCTTTTGCGGCCAAAACATTGCCCAAAAAAAAAAAAAAGAATTCAAGCATGCCCATTGCCTGTCAGAATTAAATATCCCTGTTTTTTTTTGTTATTTTGTTGTTGAGTTGAGTTGAGTGTGTGCTGCGCATTTTAAGTAAACAATTTTTCTGTTGTCAGCTCTCTCTCATTTTTTTCCTCGTATTATTATTATGTTTGTGTTTTATTTTAATCACGCATATTGTGCATATACTTAATTAAGTGCTTGTTAACATTATTTGTGTAAAGCATAATGCTGCGACCGACCAAACTGTTTTGTCTTATGCAGATTTAAGGATAAACAACACACACACGCAGTCAGTTGGATTTTGTGGGACCATCAGATTTGCAACTCCCTCGCGCATTGTTAGAATATTCAATTTGATTAACAAGCAACCAATCGCAGTGGGCTATAAGTGGACATTGTTTACAAACGGTTCGCTTAGCTGCACGTAAACAAAAGGCCATGTTGACAACTTTTGTAATTAACTATTGAACTTTTAAAAATGTATGCAAATTCAAATATTTTATTGAAATTAAGTGGATAACATTTTAAAGCTAATTTTTGTTATAATTGAAATTTCATATAAATAGTTTTGATTTTTTTAATGATATTATGGCAATTAAGCAGCTGATTATATGAGCTGAGTGCTGACAGCTCGTAAAGCTGCTGTCCACAATTAATTTTAGGGTATATGACAAGAGTTTTTGCGGTCTTTGCGCAAACAACTCGTTAGGCTAATGAAATTTTTGGACGTACACACAACCTTGCGCCCACTTCGCACTCTCCAAACTTACTTTGCAGTTCACTCTGTGGCAAGTGGAAACGGTAGCCCGCAGCTTATCAGAGCATCAGCCGCATCAACAAGCTGCATACAAAATTCAATTTGGGTGCACTAATTGAATGGTTTATTTTGACAAGGTGGCGTTCGTGTTAGCAGATATGGCCCAGAGGCACAACTCATTAAATGGTGAATCACATACATATATACATTGAAAAAATATACAAAAAAGGATTGCAAACGCTTTTAATTGAAGTTTAAAAAAAGTAAGAATGCTTCAGTCGAGTGTGACCGACTGTGAGTTACATATTAACCATTTTCAATTAAAACAAAATAAGTTGGTATTTTTCATTTAGTATACCAAATTAAAATACTGAAATATACCGACTTTTTAATATTCATTTCCCATTTTCATTAATGTATTATTCATACAATATACCAAAACAAATTCCGAAAAAATACTCAAATATACCAACATACATATTTGATTTGTAGTACTACATTAAAAATATACAATAGACTAAAATCAAAGTGAAACTATTATTATTCTTTGAATATACATACTTAATTTAAATAGAAAAAATACTAAAAATACCAAACGTTATATTTGGTATCGTCTTAAATTACTGCATACAATATTACCTTAAAGTCAACCATATAACATACATATTTTTGTTTAGTTTTTGGGTCGGAGATAAGTTTTTGTTTATTAACAACTATTTGAAATTTTTTTCTTTACTTTACATTATTTGAGAGTTTACTTTCATCTAGATAAACATAAATGATTGGAAAGCGAAGACAATAATTTCATTTTATTTATTTGCTTTAATAACAACTGTTCTCACACAAAACTAATCCGTTTGCAATATGTGAATTTTCTTGAATAACGAAACTAATGCATGCGAAGGAGAACAAAGAGAAATATGTTTAAATTTGCCATTCAATTCGAAATCAGCTTTGATAGAAGTCAAGCAATTTAGTGTATTCAACTCGAATGTTCAATTAGAAACTTGTACACAGAATGCTAGGCTACAAATATGTTTGGCATTTCAGCAATGCCAAATGAACGCAGACTCTCTACATGCCCTTAAGGGCAAACGTGAGGTCAATGACAGTGTGAATCCTGCAGGATTCAATTGTACTGGTCCATGCTGAAAATTATACTATCTTTTATGCATAGCAAAAAGAGGGTGGCAAAGAGCTTCAGTTTATCTTTTTGCAGTATTGTTTTTGTGTTGTTGCTTTGTCTGCGGGCTGCAACTGCATCTTCGACTTTGTATTGTGGCATTAACAAAGTCGTTGATCAGCAGACTGCTGTTGTAGCTACTGTAGCTGCTGGCATGTGTTGGCAGCTTGGCTCTAATTGAAATATTTTATTGCCAGTTTGTGCAGTTTGTTCAGCGTTGTGCTGTGCTCTTCTCTACTCACTGTGCGCACATTAATATTCATTAGAGGCAGCAAATGCATTAGTAAATTGCTGCTGCTGTTGCTGTGACTGTTGCTGCGAGTGCTGCTGATAAATATGGACAAAATACTGCTGGCAATGTGTTAATGCTTTAAACTTGCCACGACAAAAACATTTTATTTGCGGAAGTCATTAAGTGGCTCGTCTGGCCGCAAGCGGAAAATGCGCTCGACACAATCTCTTGGCCCAAGCACTTTCCCTCTATCTCCAGACTGCCATCTTCATTTTTTGTTGTCGTTCACTTAAATGGGAGCACTTGGCAAAAATTTAAGTTTAATTTCGTTGCAAACTAGTTTTAGGTTTTTTTTTTGTTCGCTGCATCTTGCCGACTTGCAGAAAATATTACGTATACGCCTACGCAGCATTTGCGTGAGCAGCAGCGGCCACAGAATGCAAATTTTTGAAATTTGTGTTGGCCTTTTCTCTCTCTTTTTGGCCACGTTGCCGCAGCTGCAGGAAATGAAGTTGAAGTCGCTGCATTACCGCAAAAAGAAGCGACGTTGCACAACTAGTCTCGAGCTACTTCGTTTAACAGCTATATGACAGTGCGGTAAAATTCGGCTTCCGGTTTAATTTAGCAAACGTTTGCTGCTTTATTTTTTGAGAGGCCACAAACCAACCAACCTTGGAGTAAGAGCAAGAGGCGGAGGCGGAGGCAGAGGCGGAGCTGCTCCAGCCATCAGCCATTAGGCACACGATGGGTCGAGTTGAGTCTTTGCGCCTTGCCAGTTGGGGGACATTTCTTAAAAGTTGTGGCTTTTGGCTCTGACAATTTCAGTGTTGGGATTTAAAATGTGTAACCATTCAGAGTTCATAGAAAGAGAAAGAAAGAGAGAACAGCAGTTGAACTTTCAAACACACATTTCACTGCATATTGCAGCTTTCGTTTAATTGCGAGTCCCTTTTAAGTTTAATTATTCTTTATTATATTCGCATTTAATTGCACAACAAAACCACAAACTACACGTATTATGTAGAAAATCATTAACTTTAATGATATGATGATTATTTTTTAAGTTTTATTAGAGTTTATTTTAAAATAGTTGTATTATAGATAATTTAGTTGAAGGCTAAAGCATTTCTTTTATGCTGCATGTTTAAAGTCTTAGTAAAGTTTAGTATAAAATGGAAAAGAAAATAGGTTAAAACTTTTATGACATTTCCAAATTAAAAATAACTAAGCTTTGTTTTGAGGTTTACTTAAGAAATATGTTTAAAATTTAATTATTGCAGTGTTAAGCTAAGGATTATTTTGAAATGAAAGACGACTTAGTTTAATAATTATATTCCATTTCTAAATTGAAGATAACTAAGTTTAATATAAGACAAAAGCTTAAAAATCTGGAGTTTTCTTTAGTAAATTATACTTAAAAAGAAATTATCGTAAGGTTAACTTAATCATAGATGTGATGAAGTTGTTGACAGAGTTTCGATGAAGTAACTTCCGCTGATTGTGTATTAACTAAAACAATCAATTTGGAATGCTGTGACAAATGGCAGATTGTCCGAAAAATCGTCAAGTTTGATGTGCTGAACAATCAATTATATCGTTTTGGCATGTTAATAAGCAAGTCGTTACAGCCCTCAGGGACAAGTTGGGGCAATTAAACGCAGTCGGCGGCCTTCGTTCGTCAGTCAGTAAGGAGACCAAGGATCAATTTCATTCTGTGTGCAAGGATATAGACAGTATGTGTGTGTATGTATTGTACATATTGGCAATGTGCAGTCATTTGTTCATTAGCGCAGCGCATAAAACTCATCAAAGGCAATTAACATTAACGCAGGCAATCAGTGAGCGAGGCCCAAGCCCAGGACTTGACGCCAACAGTGTTTAGTTGGCCTACAGACATACACACATACACATAGACAGCATGGTGTCCTTGTCAGCGCCTTAAGAGCTGCCTTGAACGAGATAGAGAACAAAGAACAGAGAGAGAGAGAGAGATAGAGAGAGAGAGAAAAGGGAGGTGTGGAGGCAACTGATAATGGTGTTATTGGCAGGCGCGGCGCACTCCCACGACATTAATTATGTGGCTCGGACGCTGGGCCAATATGCAGTAAAGTGGCAATATTTGAAAGTCTATTAAACGCTTTGGCTTGCCTTTGCCTGATTTGATTGGACAACAATGCGAATCTGTTTATGTGTATATCTTTGACCAAGGCAGCACAGCCACAGCAGATATAATATTGTCAGTGCCTGGTCAAATTATTGAACATGAAATTGAATATGGAAAGGAGCCTAGCGAGCGACCCATGTTCAAGTGGAGGAAGGCTGCTGCGTGAAATCAAAGCCACAAAAGAAATCCCAGTTTGCATATTAACAGCAGCTGCTGCCCAGCAGAGAGCGGAGAATCTATGGCTGTGGCATACAATCGTAATACCTTCGATAGAGGTAGGACTACAAGCAGACCATACTCTCTCTCTCTCTTTCTTTCTCTCTCTCTCTCTCCATCGTCCTACACACATCCTTTGTCAAGCTGAAAATGCAAATTGGCATGACATGCCCTTAACCATTTACCGCACAGCAACGGGCCTTTTTTTTGTGTGCCATTCCACTCGATGTCCTGTCCGGGCATAAAGCAAAACGCAGAAAGAAATCAGCAATGGACATGAAGCAAGTATGGAACGTAAGCAAGGCTAAGCAACGACTAGCAAATACACTAACTATGATTAAATAAAATAGTCAGATTATTTCTAAGATAACTGAAAATATTTCCAATGCATATTCAATTAAATAAAGAATTTTTTAAAGTAATCGTAGTATAATTTAAATGGAAGTGAGGCAATTGAATATAGTTTAAATGTATTGTGATATATTTAAATTTGTTACTGCCTTCATTATTTCCTTATATTCCAGTAGTCAAATATACCTTTTAATTGGCTATGTTAAACTTTTACCAAAGAAATCGGTTTTACTTTCTACTATTTCTTTGCATTTTTCTTTTTTTTTTTCTTGTTGTATTTTTGGTGTGTGCAAAAAACATGAGGCAATTCTCGGGAGCATTTTGACCATACGTCTGCGGTTAAGTTTGCACTGCTGTTCATCCCCTCCCAACCATTTCCATTCATCCCATTAGATCATCAGGGGCATCGCCGCAAAAACTTGCAGGTCCAAGTCCAGGTCGCCGCCGACTAACACAAATTGTTTGGGACTTCGTCGTCCACATCGTCCACGTTGTGCGCTTCGCTTTGCTGCTGCGTGAACCAATGCAAATTTTTCCCTGAGGTAACCTTCGTGCTTTGATTGATTGATGGGCAGGTGGCGTCGCGACTGTGTTTCCTGGTTGCTGCCTACCTTTATGGGCGCCTCGGAAAATTGAATTTAATTTGCAGGCACGCATAGCCATCCGAAGTCTTATGCAAATGCTACCTTTTATTCCTTTTTTCTTTTTGTATATTTACGAATGGTCAGCTATAGAACCGAGAGCGTGTTGGGTTTGCTTTTGATTGCTGTGCATTAAGCACTTTTGACATTGTTTTAGATTTCTGGGGAAATCAAAGGCAAATCCAAACCCCCAACTCAAGAGCCAGCCCGAAAGCAGCCACTTCCACAAGGGTCAGCAAATACAACAAAAAGTGAAAACAAAAAACAAAACCAAAACTGTCCCTTGATGCGTTCAATCAAACTGTCAAAGATGGCGAACAATGCCCGGCGCAATGAGATTTATTGTCAAAATTAATTAAAAATTGTAATGAGTTCAGGTTGTGTTAGACACTCTAAATACATTTCGAATTGGCAACAGCAATGCCAATCAATTAATTTGTTTGGCATTTCTGGCAATTTTATTTAAAATTAAGCAACGCATTTGGCGTGAATTTCAATTAGAAATGCGTTTGGCATTTTCAAGTTTTTGCATACATTTTCCATGCGCACATCTGAAAGAGAGAGAGAGGAAGCGACAACAACCATTTTATGCCAATTTGATTGGCTTGTTCGAATGTCAGTTCTCCCCTCTTCCCTCTCCACAACTCGCAATCACTTGTGATCAGCGTAGAGTTTGAACAATTGGCATTTTATTTGACCGAAATTCATACAAGTTTAAATTGTTTTGGCTGCGCTGAACGCGTGTTCGCATAACAACCGCTTCCAACACAAAATCAATGGCTTAAATTTAAATTTTTGGAAAAAGAAGCACACTAAAAGTTGTATGTTGATGCATGCATAAATATTTGGAGAGTTCCAAGTTTATCCAGTTTTGAAATTCAACTGCCACATGGACGAAATGAAAAGGCATTTACACAGTTGTTCATTTGTCGTCTGCATGTTGTGCTCACTTATTGCAGTTCACTTGATATGCAATACATTTTTGGCACGACGAACTGAACGACAAGTGCAAAAACGTGTTAACTTACTGTGGGCATGGCCCAAAGTATGGGAGCTGAAGGGAAACTGCCAATAGAACGTTGGACTGCTGCATTTCTCTATACTACTCCTTCTTCCTCCTCCTTTCGCTCCTCAATGTGTGCTACTAAAAAATTGCCATGTGCACAAATATGAATTGGGGCATGGCATATGAAAATATGCATTGTGCTGCGAAGGTTGCTTGGCAAGAATTTTGCACAGATTTTTGGTTCTCTCAAATATGCAAAAATTTTGACAAAGTGCTCTCGCTCTTCCACTCTATCTCTATCTATTCCAATTCGACTGGTTTACAAGCTCAGCACAAACTGCATATTTTGATGTTGTAAGGGAGCAGAGATTGATGCTGACATGATAAATAAATTAAGGCTCCAAAAGTTAAATTTAAGTTTGTACTTTCGTTTTATAAATTACATTGTTGAAAGTGAAATTTTTATTTCAATTCAACTTATTTATATTTTAGCTTACAAAGTATTTCAAACCACCCTCGCATTTAAAACTATTTGGACAGGCAACAACAACTGGTGACAAGTGGACTCTGCATTTCGACAAGTTAAATGTAAAAAATGTTGTTGCATGTGCAAAATTTGCAACAAAAATAAATGCACAAAACTTGCACGGCTGCCAAATGGACAATAGAAGCATTGCCAATCGACAGACATACAAACGTATTGATAAAAATATTCCATGCGAAGATATAGTGAACAAATGTTCAGAACTAGTTTATGTTCTTTTGCAAGTACATATTTAAGAAACCTCAAGACTTGCTAGAACTTTGAATTTGTACAGCAATAAATGCATGTTATGAGCAAGAAAATATGCTCAAAAGTTTGTGAAACACTTGAAAAATTTTCATCATGCTGACCTTGAAATTTATAGCTTAAAAAATAGAAAATCAATATCAACATTCTTGCACTTTTCTGCTATCAAATATTTTGAAGTTTTTTGCCCACACACATCCAAATTATCAGTGATTTGTCTTTAATTAGCCGTAATAAGCCAACTCTCGACAGACTTTTAATTTTGTAAATTATTTCAAATATTTGGCGATTAGCTCACAGCTGGAGAGGGAAAAAGAGAGCAAGAGAGAGGGAGAGAAAGTCGTAGGGCAGCCAAGACCAAATTGGAAGCCAGCATTGAAGTAAACTTTTTCAATTAATTTAGCACACAATTGCTGTGGTAAATTCGTTTACCTTAATGTTGTTGCCTGCCTGCCCCCCTAAATCGAAGAGCTGTAATTGTGGTGGCGATTTGACAAATTGTCGAAGTGAGAGCCCTTTTGTTTTGACCCCCACCAAACAACTGACCAGAGAGAAGAGAGCCTTGTTCGATTCGAGAGAGAGGGAGAGAAAGAGAGGGAGAGAGAAAGGGAGAGTGGAAGTACTATAGTAATATTGTATGTAGTGTTTGGCCATTCCCATTGCTCGTTGCCTTTTGCTTCATTTGTAATTTCGTTTTCGCTTTTCGAAGCTTTTGTATTATACCTGAAACTGCTGCCTGCAGGTGATAAATGGCAGAGGAAACTTGAAATAATGGAAAAACATTTACTGGTCAGCATAGGGGCATAAATTCAAGCACTTGGCGGCCAAACTCTTGTTTTGGTTGAATGTCACAGCATTTGCTGTTGCTATTGCTGCGGCTGCTGCTGTTGCGTAATGTATAAAGCGAATTTGTGTGTTTATACCCGGTACTCATAGGATAGAAGGGTACTATAACTTTGTGCATTCAGGAAATTAATGAAGCAGGCAGAAAGAGTCATCTCCAATCCCATAAAGTATATATATTCTTGATCAGAGTGGACAGCTGAGGCGATTCAACCATGTCAACTGACTATCTGGTATATTTTTGATTATATGGTATATTTTGAATGTAGTTCTATTTATTATTAGTATTGGTATATTTCAGTATATTTTTGTATATTTGGATTACTTTTAGTATATTTGTGGAATATTAATTTGGTATGTTTTAAAATTAATACCGTACTGTTTTGCTTCTATTCACAATTGGTAGCGGGTATCTCACAGTCAAGCACTCTCGACTGTAGCTTACTTATTTGTTTTGTCCTAGGCTTATTAAGGCGAGAATAATGTGTGTGAATACGCGTCTCGAGGACACATATTTAATTTAATAATCATTTGCATTACGACTTTATGTCTATAACTCAGTCTTGGCAGCCCCAAATTCCCTTGTTCAACACATGCGACCATATGCTGTGCTCCCGTTCTGTTCTGATGTTACTTGCTGCCTCAGCTTGTAAGCAATTACGGACACTCGCATACTCCTAATTAAGTAAATTAATGTGCTGAATTTACACACAGATACACACACTCGAATGTGTGTGTGTATGTGTGGGGCAACAACAAAGTGAAACAGCCGCTGCGACACTAATTGCAAACAAAGTGTGTCTATGTGTGTCGCTTTTCTATGGGAACTCGCTGCTTAGACACATCAAAACATGCATCAAGGCAGCTAGATACAGTAAATATTAAATAATCATGAATTCTCTGGATTATTCAACTAAATTCGATTATGTCTAATTATCGTGAAATTTGCTCAAAAAAAAAAAAAGGATTATGCATAACTTTAATTTTCATTATTTGCATGTTATTAATGCTGCTGCAGATAACAATTTGTTTAATATGAATAAAAAAGGAATACTTAATTGAAAACAGAAAAAAATGTCCGCGCCATAAATAACTCACATTTAAATTTCTTTATAGAATTTCAATATTTTTTTTTTTATGAACATGTATAAAGTTGCAATTAATAATTCATGAGATGAAGATATTCCAATAAAAATTATAGAAATTAATAAATCAAACAAACAATAGCAACTTTATTAACGCAATTAAATTGCAACTTCATTTCATTCGCAAATTCTGTTTCAATTTAAATTTTGCTAAAGTTGCAACGCACGAAAGACGAAGGAATAATTTATGATTATGCTTCGGTATTTGATAATTACGTAAGAGCCCACTTAAGCAATTTACACTGTATTTTGCGCCTTTATGCACACGTCAACAAGTATGCTTTGGCTTTTTTATTGCCAGGCTCTCACACCACAAATAAATTTTATTTCATTTGATGATGGCATTTTTTTCATCAGCTGGTATTCAGCACACCAAATGATGTTGACAGGCGAAACAAACGCATGCATCAGAGAGATATTGAGAGCCAGAGCGAGAGAAAAAGGACAAAAGTTCGAGTAAAAGAGAAACAGAGAGAAAGAGAGAGAAGGAGAGAGTAATTAACAGGAAAAATATATGTGAAATGTGAAAGTTTGTATGTACGTGTGACAGCAGCAGCAGTAGTTACATAAATATTTGGTTTATTTCATGTAATTAAAATAAATTTGTGTGAAGTGTATTAATTAGGAGTTAAATGGGTTAAACATGAAAAGCACAAACAACAAGCGAAGCGAAGCGATGCGATGACCATAGCGCTCTCAAACACTTGACGGATGCGGTGGGCATTAATTACGAGTACATTTAACAGCTCGTAGCTCTGGACATATAAACCCAGGCCATATAAATCCAACCTGTCACACAAAACATCGCAATGATTGGGAAGCTTTTAAAATGGATTTTTTGAAATTTAAAGAAAAAAAATAGAGGAGATTTTTTTTTTTGGTACATTTCCTTTGGAGTTTGCAGTTGTCAAAGCAATTTACGAGTTCTGTCTTGCATTTGCACTTGCATCCAACTTTAATGTAGCGAAGAATTTGCATAAATTTGTGCAGACTGCAAGTTTGCTGCTTGTAATCAAAAAGAGACAGAGAAAAAAGTGAATGAAAGAAAGAAAGAATGTAGAAATAGCTGAAGAAGAAACTGAGCAACAGCAACTTTAAAGTTGTTCAGCGAACTCTTATTGAGGCAAAGTGTACTCTGGCCAACATGTCGCATGCTTATTATTGACTGCCACAAGCGCCATGTTGGCCCATTTGGGCCATCAACTAATGTTGTTTGCCAACTTCGTCCTGGCTAGCTTTTCTGCATCTGCACTGCTGCCTCCCAAGTTCTCCCTTCCCGCTTCGAATCTCTTTCTATGTTTGGCCTGTTGAAAAGTGTCGTCGTTCTTCTGCTTGTATTTGGGTAACGGGGCAACTTTATCTGCGCGCGTCTCGTTCAGTTTTCCATCTCTTTTTTTTATGTTTTGTATCCCATGGACGAAACTAGTTTTTGTGAACGGCGTCGCGTTGTAGTCACTTGCTGACACTTTGCGTTTCTTTGGCCAGCAACTCTCGACCATTTGCAGCTACATTTTATCTTTACGTTCTTTTTCGCTCCATCGTTTTTTTGTTTCATTTTCTTTGGCGTCAGTTTTTCTTTATCGCTTGACCGTCGAGCCTCAAGCCAGAAGCCTTTGGCTTTACTTTTCCCCAAAACTTTTCGCTTTTCTTGATTTTTTTTTACTTTGGATACAACTGAAGTGCACGCTTGTGTGTGAGTAAAGAAATGTGTTCTTAGGCATGTGTGTGTGCGTTTGATTTTAGTTGGAATTTAGTTTTATCCCAGAGTTTTGCATAATTTCTAGTTCTGTGTGCCGAGAATTTTAAGTACGAAACGTATTTCATTTTATTTTATATATTTTAATTTCAACTTTTCCGGCATTGATTCATAGCAAAATGGGGGAGACGTGCTGTCATCAAGCAGTTGCATTTTAATTGCGTCTGCAGTAAACACAATTTTTATAATCAGAAAAGTGACGACTAAATTAGCATATTTTTAATGGGCTAAAGGCAGTGATTGACTAAAGGTTGACTTGTTATATGTGCTGTCAAAACGGATTAGAGCTTAAATATTTATAATAATTTATAAAGGACCTATCCTTAACTAATAAAATTAAAAAAGGTTGTAGAAAATACCAATAATATAAATGTTAGAAGTAATTATTATAAGAATTATAAAACTATAATGAAAATGTAAATAATAAATGTTATATAAGTGACAGCAAGTTTTATATTTTTTTAGGATTCTTATTAACTACAAATTAATTTTTAAAATGTGAATTTAAATTGACAATTATGTGGTATTATTTTAAACAGATTTTTATACATCGAAGTTGATTTATAGTTACTAAGAGATACAAAAGTAAAATAATAATTATTTAAATACAAACTAAATGAATAAAAAATACAATTCAATTTTGTATTTTTTAATTCTTATTAATCAAAAGATGACTTCTTAAATGTGAGGTTAAAAGATTTCACAATCTTGTGATGTGATTTTAAAAAGATTTTCATCAATCATCAAGTTTATTGTACAACTAATTTAAGAATTTAGAAAAGGAATTGTTAAAAATACAAATTTCAAATCAAAACTCCCGTTGACCTCATTCTGCAGGGTGCTTTCGCGTTGCAGGGTACAACATAAATACAAAAGGCAATTCGCAATGAAAGAAAGAGAGAAGCGTAAAGAAAAAAAAATCAAAGCACCCACACACATAGAAATACGGCCAAAGCTAAGGAGCGTCCCGAGAGACGCCGCGTAACGGAGTAAAGTGGCGAAATTAATTAGCCCCTAGTGCGGCAGCCTGATTGCGCGCGAATGCGAATACGCCGGAGAGCTGTGCCAAATCCCCGTTACGGGACGCCGCTCAGCTCTCAGATGAGCTCAGCCCAGCTCTACACACTCTCTATATACTCTACTCTCTACCAAAGAGTGAGCGAGAGAGAGAGAGAGAGGAAGAGGCATGCGTGAGCCAAGCGCGAATTATATTTATAACGTGAATTTATCTTTCTCGCTCTGATTACGCGCGTAATTTTAATTGCATGCAACTTAATAACACGCCTTAAATGAAAACGTCCTGGCATGGCATTCGCGTGCCCTCCGGGAATTCCCGTTTCTCATTCTCGTTTGCGTTCTATAAAATTTATATGTATGTAGTATATATCGCAGCCACACCTTTTCTTCGATAAAAGGTGTGAGCTGTGCGTGCGTGTGTGTTTGTTTGTGCTGGCTTCAGTTAGCATTGCATTGTATTCACTGGCCACAGTCAGGCCATTTAATATTGCGTATACGCAACGTGTGCACATTGCGCCTGGCATAATATTGAATTTGCAACACTCGCTCTCCAGCTCGCTCGCTTGTAGTATCTGTATCCGGTCGATTGCCAGCCAAGCAACTGGAAGCTACTGCGGCCGAGGCAGTAATGCACCTTTTGACTGCTCAGCCAAACGCCAGTGGCATTGATTAATATTGTAAATGCTAGCACAGGTAAAGGCTGATTGATTTGATGAGGTACTGTTATTAACACAATAAGCCTTTTGCAAATCCAAAGGAGTAAACAGCCGAGTTGATCAATCAATGTATTTAATTGTTGTCTATCAACATCTATATTATTTAATCAATTAGTTAAATATTTTGCTGATTTGTTGACGGCGAAGCAACCGCTACGCCTTGTCTTTGTCAGTAAATTTATGCTGTATACCGAGCAACGTCTCAAGTAACTCATCGATTCGGACATTTGATTTGATTTGTTCGCTCCCAACTCTTGGGGTCTCATGTGTATTGGTCTGGTCAAAACTGACAGCTACGCAAATGGGAACGCAAAGACAGCCCCTTAAAAAAAGAGCAGAAAAATCAGAAAATGAATGAAAACAACAGCAGAGATAGCGTCGAGATTTACGAGCTGGCTGTCAGACGCTATCATAGCCTAAGATTGATGGCCAGCTGAGTGGCAGGTAAAGCAGGTAGCGACAACACTAGGTACATAACAACAATGGGCACAATAACACCAGCTGTTCTTGGTGTCTGTCTGCTTATCTATAAAAAATGAACTCCTTGGGGCTACTTAGAATCCCCGCTATTGATTTCATTTGCAGACCAAAAACATTTGTCTCCCTCCCTTCACGCCAAATTGGCAATTATGCATCGACAGATGCCAACGTCAGCAAATGTCTAAACCAAGAAAAAAAGAAAGAAATCAAAAATAAGGAGAATGGCCAAGCATATTTGATAAATTATCAAACTTTTAATAATGCTAAGCACTCGGGTTCGTTGAAACTTTTTAATTTGTCCCTCTGACCGAATAGCAAAGAGCAACACAAAAATGTTGCCAAGCATGAAATTGCCAGACTACGAGGACTCACTGACCAGCTAAAGTAAGGAATACGGAAACTGATATTACAAATCAGATATGCGGCGGGTAGCGAGAGAACGACGAGCAACTGTCAGCAGATTGCTGATTTCTTCGTCGGTGACTTATTTGCTGACATAATATACTGAAAATAGACCTAACAAAATGCCAGCCAGCGAGTGCTTCCCCAGTCGAATTAAGTCGCATTTAATGAGGAGCACACATACACACACACACAAGAGGTGACTTTGCATTAGGCCGGCGAAAAAAGGAAAAGGAAAATGGCAGAGAAAACGACCTTCAAGCTTGGCTTGAGTAAGCGCGACAACAGACACTCTATCTATCTCTCTCTCCGTCTCTCTCTCTCTCCCTCTATTACACTTTCTCTATCTGTGACATGCGAGAACTGCAAAATGTTATAAATTATTTCCAGGCTATTGGGTAAATTGAAGGTGCCTTTTAGCACTTTTGCTCTTTGTTTTAGCATATAGATTGGATTCCAGCCAACACAGTTCTACTGCAATGTCATTAAAATCGAACGTTCTGTGCGCTCTGAGTGCATTTTGCTGCTGGTATAAATCAAAATGTTAACTGCTTCACACAGTCTTGTCTCTGCTGCATTTTACAAAAGAAACGGAGGCGAGGCAACAAAATTGTTGCAATTACGGTCTATAAATTGCAAGAGCATCTCGACACACACACACACACACACACACATGAACAGTTGTGTGTGTTTTATAAGGAGGACACGGAGGACACGCCCAGATAGTAACCGCAGGTGCTATGCATCATTAACTTTGACTCGCAGTTGTTGGTGTTGTTGCTGGTGGTGGCTGAGACAAAGTAAACATTTCAGCACCTTGGCTAACCACACAACTAACACATAAACCTATGGTCGATGGGCACACCACAATAACCACGTGTGCAGCTGGTCAATCTGCTGCTGCTCGGCTGCTTGGCTGCTAAATAAATAATTATGATTGTCTTCTACTGGCCACTTGACCGGAAATTAATGACCGCATCTCGCAGCTCTCGCACATCTTCAAAAACCGCCTTGACAATTAATATCAAACATGCTCGTTGAATAGTTTCGGTGGTTCTCGCTTCTTCGCTTTGTATGTTGTGCACACACTTGAGTGCGCTGTTGTCTTTGAGTTATTTATGGGCCACATGAATAAATGGGTTCACTTTCACCCTCCATGCAATAATAAGCAAGACATTCGGAATTAACTTAAATAGAATTTTGCTTAATTGCGGCATTCATTTCATGCTTATTTTTAGACTTCGGTCATTCATTTGCGTATGAAAGTGGACACATTAAAACTGATATTCTTATGTTAAATTAAACAATTTATTGTTTCTATGTTTTATACATTTTAAGAACTTAATTCAAAGTCAAAACAAACAACTATTGCCAAGCCTAACTAATTCAAAACCCAACCGAATGTTGGGTCATTTATTTGACTAACGAAATGCACGAAAGGTTCTGTTCTGGTTTGTTGTAGTGTCAACCATTTCTCAGAATGTCATAGTCTTACTGCCGCTCATAAATAATAAATGTAAAATGAGACAAGGACTGGTAGGGAGGTAGGGCAACCCTTGACACTCGCTCACATCAAGTTCATCAATTCTAATCAAGTTGGCCAAAAGAAAATCTCCGCTGAAAATTAGCCACACTAAACAGCTAAGTTGGGGGTGCGAGGTATTTGTTTGCCTCATTCCCCAGGAGACGAGAGAGAAAGCCAAGGCCAAAGCTCACAATTACAATGTCATTCCAAGACACACATACACATGGCTACATTTGTAACTCCTTTTGGGACACACACGCAAAGCAAATTTATCCTGGGCACGCATGGCCAAGAGATGGCAAAGCTTGGGACCTAGTCTAGCTTGGTCGCACCCAAGGAGCCTAACACGCATATGTATAATTCATAATGAATCCTTTCTATTAGTCAAACGTAAAATGAAATGGTTTTTACGTATTAGTAACGCATATTGGCTGTAAAGCCACAGGCAAACCTACACACAAACACACACACACAAGCCCACACATTCTGAGCCCAAGCTGAAGAAACTCTTAAGCTCAGCGTCAAACTTTTGTGGCATTGTTGTGTGCCCTTGGAGAATTATGCTGACAAGCCAACGAACAGTAGCAACAACAGCAATAAGGACAATGGAACTACACACAAACTGAGTTGAGATGCTAGTTGTGTTCCAAGGATCAGCAGCAGTAGCAAGTAGAAAAGCTGGAAATCAAAGATATGCAAATTGAAACAGATACTTTTTGTTGTGTGCTGCTGCTGTGTGTTACGTATTTTATATTGGAGCAGCAGGCGCTATTACGACATTTCCCAGACGTGGCCACATTGCTGCAGACCAACGAAACCACCAACAACAACAACAACAGACCAACAGATTCTGCAAAATACTTGGCAAATACAATAAAAAATATGGCTTTTTTTTTTTTGCTTTGCTTCTTCTTTTGATTCTCTAAATAACATAAATGCTTTGGGGAAATGATTTATGTGCGGCAAAAACTTTGGCTTTTTACGATTGCAAATAGTTAAAGTACTTCCGATGCCGACCATCCCTTCTCATCCCTTTTCCCTGTCTGGTTTCGGTTGGGCCTTTAAAATGTTTGATGCCGTGGCTTAAGAAATTATGTTCTGGCTCAGGGTGACCCATAAATTCACACGCATGAGAAATGTCATTGAATGAGCTGCCTCCAGCTCCAGCGAAGAAAGAGCAAACAAGAGAGAAAGAGAAGCGTGCAGATTCTGTGCTATATTGTTATGGACGCAGCTGCCATTTCGAAATTGCCACGCATGACTTGGCTTATATTTGGCATCGCCTTTTCCCGCTGCCACTCGCCCGCCCCCACCCACTTTTGCTGCCCATCAACACTTTTGCAGTGCTGGCAGTGTTAGCCCCGCCATTGCTACCATTTGACCCAGTCTCCCGTTATTTTTGGGTTAATTATACCAAGAAACCCATTAAGACTCGCTACCCCAACAGCCAGCAGGCTGGCATTGACTTTATTCTGCTCTTTCTCATTGCTCTGATGTTAGAGTACTTTAAAAGCGATGTAGAGAAAGAAATTTTACTACGAGATTATTAATAATATAACAGAATAATATAAATTTGAATTGTGTAAGGTTAGTGAAGTAAGATAGATTAAATTTGAACTGAAATAAAATATTAATTTGAATTTAATAAGAGTAACAAATTTTTATAATTGAAATAAAGGTGTTGTATTATAGAATACAAATTTGAATCGAAGTGTCTTTTTTTGAAAGTTGTATTATATAAATAAGAATTTTATTCTATACATATTTTCGCATGTCAAAATTTCATAGCATACTTTTAAGAGCCGTTAAAAATCTGTTGTGAAATAAAGTCAGTTTACAATACCGATATTTAAGAATTCAATTTTACTTGTTTATATTACAATAATATAAAAAGTAAAGAGTATAATCTGTTATTTCATAATTAAATTTATTTTTCCCTTTTGCGAATACAAAATCCAAAGAGTATCTACTATTTGCCTATCGGATTTGTGCTGTTAATCAGTTTGCTTTCGTTTTTGGTCTTTTTCTACCTTCCTTTTACGCATGTGTGCATTTTCAGCTTTCTATTTTTTTGTTTGTTTGAATTCTATAAATATTTTGTGGTTGCTTTTTGTTTACTTTTTTCTTATATTTTTGCCTGAACTTGCTGTTTGCTTCTTGCTGTTTTGTTGCCTGCTCTCTTAAGCTTTTTGTACACGTTTTTGTTGCTGCTCAAAAGTTATTTGCCTCTCTTTTTGCTGTTTCTTTTTTTTGCCATTTAATATTTTGAAGTTTTGCATTGCAGTCACAACTCGAACTCATACTCACCTGACTTGCAATTGCCATTGCTGAACTTTTACGCATACAATATAAGAAGTGTGTGTGTGCATATATTTTGTGCTACATTTTTGGTAGCAAGACAACATTTGCTTAGCTTAGTTGGTTGTGACCCGGCAATATAGAGAATCTTGCTTTCGGGGAAGACGAGACGCACATTAATAAACATAAATTAGAGCTCTGCTCAAAATTAGTAATTCAATTACGCTAAACAGCTACTTATGATTGCCATGACTTTGACTTTGGGCAGAGTTGGAATGGTATTAACAGTGGTAGCAGCAAATAGCAAACAGCAACACAGAAGTCAGCTACAAATAGCAGCTCAATTGGCCAATCAGGCATATCAGAGGCCACAGACGTTGGCTCAAGGCGCATGCATAATTCGCACTGCCAATGAACGTCAGCTGGTCATAATGACGCCAATGAACTGACCGCCATAACTAGATTGCCCCCAAATACACCTCGATCGTCACTCCCCCCTTCTTTCTCTCACTACTTCATCACAGGAATAGCAACTATGCGGGGGCAGCATCAGCGTGTTAGAAGCTTCAATTGAGCACCGCCAGCTGCTTCCACGTTAATATTGCATAATGCAAGGCGAGGCAAAGTCAATGCCGGGCAGGGAAAGGCGGGGCGTGAGTGTGGGCGTGGGCGGCGCACATAATTAAGCCCGTAAACGTTGAAAATACGCAATTCTGATTAGCCTCAAAGTGCAGCAGCGCGTTATGGCAACACTGGCCAAACCCTTTAGTATCCACATCTCCATCATCATCATTGTGTGTGGGAACAGCTCAGTTGAACGTGGTTACGTGTTAAGCAGTAACAAAATGATGCAGTACACTAGCGAACAAAATAAAATCATTGATAAGAAATGGAAATATAGAAAATTTAATGAGAAAATAGCTAAAAGAATAGCGAAAAGAGAAAAAAGCTTTAATTTTGAAATAATTTGTCTTATTTAAAATAGAGTTTTACAGGCGAGTGAGATACAGTGATTGAGTGATACCGCAAAAATACTAAAATATACCAAAAACTATATTTAGTATATTAATATAGTACTACATTCAAAATATGCAAAGTAATAATACCCTTCCAGCCGAAGGATGGATTTAATTTTGATTTTATTGTTAAATTAGAGTTTTCTGATGCAACATATATGATTGATTATACTTGTTGTTTATTAAAATATACTTTGTACAGCATTAAGAAAAAGTGACATTAAATAATACGAAACAAAATTGTAAACTTTCGAAAGGTCTAGTTAATACGAGGGAATAAGTGATGAGGAAAAATATTAAAAATTGCTTAAGTAAATAGTTAAGAATAAGTGGGACATGGAAAATAATTCAAGTCTAGTCAATAAAATGCGTAATGCATTTTAGATACAACTACGGATACATAATCTACTACATTTAACTTTGTTCTTTTACTCAGTGTCTGTCTTTTATTCTCTTTCTCCTTCTCTCTTTCACTCCTTTGCAATTACACTGAAATTGCTTTGTACGCAGTTTTGCTTATTAGTGTAAGCAGATTGTCAGCCAATGATGATAACTGTGAGTGTTGTGTTAATGAAGCGAACAATCAGAAAATCCGAGCAATACTAAAAGCAGTTGCAATTAAAAAATTAATGCAGCAACGCAGCAACACAGCAACAGCAGACTCAGTCAAAGTTGGTTGTCAACTGATGGCAGACATCCGCAATGACAGTGGCAAAAAGGCAGAAACAGTCGTAGTCGTAGTCGCATTCGCAGCAGTAGACTGTGGTGATGGTGGTCTTCGTGTTGGTTGCACAACTCCAAATGGAGAGCGAGCGAGAGAGAAAGAGAGAGAGAGAGAGAGATACGGAGGAGCAGCATTGCCAAAAAAGGAATTGCAAGTAACAAACGGAAGCCACAAAACGGACCGCAATTGACGTACAGTTGCCACCGCAGCCAAAAAGAGAAAATCCTGTTGTCTGTTTCGCCTGGAGGCGAGGCGAAGCGAGTTGAGGCGACCTCCAAGCAAAGTCATATGCACAAACAAAAGCAAAATCAGAAGCTAAACAAAACAATGTCCCAGCAACAAGGACAACAATTTTGCATAGTTATGCGAATGTCGGGGTGCCAAAATGAGCGCTGGCAAAAGGATGTGCGGCCATTTTGTTTTATATACCACAGACCAAAAAGCAAGCAAAGGCGCTCACTGCTCTCGCTTCTGTTGTTCTTGTTGTTGTTGTTGTTGTTGTTGATGATGTTGCTGCCGTAGCTGCTGATGTTTGTTTGTTTGTTGTTGTAGTTTTCATAATAACAATAAAAACTTTGCTTTTTTTGTTTTTTTACAATTTGCGGAAAACTTGAAATGATTGTTATGCAATTGTTGGTAACGCAATTTTGTCATCGTTTTTCTTAACACAACCACAACGACAGCGGCAGCCAGCAGCAGCCAGTGTCCTTTTCACTTGTGTCCTCCCACTCATCTCCTCCCACATTGAGTGTTATTGTGATTGTGTGTGATTGTATGTGTGCATGTTTACACTATAAATTCGCATTAAGTAGCACAAAAGTTTTATTGACTTCGTGTTCAGTGCGCTTGATTTTCATGCCATAGAGAGCTGGCAGCAGGCAGCAGCCAAACAACGAACGAGCAGCCAACAGCAAAACAGATAAACAAACAGCAAACTTTAATTGCAAAAATTTGTGGTAATATTAATGAATGTACCAACATACAAAGTGAAGAGAGTGTGAAGAAGGGGGGGAAGGGAGAGTGTCTCTAACAATCTATCGCCTTGCATGTCTGCTCAGAATAGAATCTGTGCTGTGTGTGTTTGTGTTTGCTGCTGTTGACACTGCTGACCAAAAGTCAAATTGCCAAAGTGTTTGCTTGCTGCCAGCAGCTGCAATTGAAGCTCAAGCTCCGATTGCCCGGCGGAAGGGTGCAACCAATTGATGACCTCAAGTGTGGGGCGTTCAGCTCTCTAAATGACTTGTTAAATGTGTTTGATTTTCGGCAACGATGCTCTGTGTTGTTGCCCTTACATCTCGAGTACATTCATTTTACAAATCGTCGCAAATATAACAACAACAAAATTTATTATGCTGTTTGTTGTAATTAGGAAACCTTTGATAATAAAAGTTGCTAAAGTTGCAAAATAAATAAACAATAAAAAGTAAGAAAATTACAGTACGGTATTTTTCTTACACATATATATATATCGTATATATTATATATGTTTAAATATAGCAGAGTGTAAAATATACCAGATTTTTAACCGACGAATGTAGAATAATATACAAAAGAGAAAATACTAAATAGTTACGTATATTATATGTATTTGTCATATCGATATATATAAAAAAATATTCCATAGAGAAAGGATATACATACTTTCTGTGGTCGGAGTTTTGTTATACCCTTTTGTATATAGTCCTATATGATAAAAGTTAACACGTGGGCTGAAAAGTCCCGGGCCTTACACATAGATTGTGCTAGTTTTATTGCAATCACCTTTTTTTCAATTAATACAATCCTTCAGAAGACAGCTGCTAAAATTTCATGATATTCTATTCATTAGTTTGTAAGTTATTGAGCCAAAAGTGACACTACTTTTTCTATTTTCGCAACAATGGATTAAATGCAATTTCGTCTTCTAATCTTACAATGCTTCTTGATGGGAAAAAATACCCTTCAAGCAAAGCTTTGGCTTGAAAAGTGTTATGGGGACTCCTCTCTATCAGAAACAACAATTAAACGTTGGTTTGCTGACTTTAAACGTGGTCGTAGAGACACCGATGATGCAGAACCCAGTGGACGTCCAAATGGGGAGGTCACACCAGAAAATATCAAAAAAAATCCACAAAATCGTTTTGAATGATCGAAAATTAAATTTGAGTCAGTTAGCTAACATCGTAAAGATATCAAAAAAACATGTTGGCTTAATATTGCATGAGCATTTGACTATAAGAAAATCTCTTCAAAATGGCTGCCGCGTTTGCTCACTTTTGACCAACAACAAGAATGTGTTCATGATTCAATGACAGTGACAAAACTACTTGAATTTAACTTCGAATTGCTCCCACATCCACTAATTTGCCAGATTAGGCTCCCAGCGACTTCTGGAGGTCAGCAGTCCTGGAAAAATGCTCGCCGATAAAAAATTTCGCACGATTGAAGAGATTATCACTGAAATTGAAGCCTATTTTGAGGCAAAAAATAAATCGTTCTAAAAAATTTATATTGAAATGTTATAGCGGCTCTGGAATGATTGCGATGCTCTTGATAAAGATTAAGTTGATGAGCAACGCCAATTTTGATCCAAAAAAAGCAAGTTTTCTTTGTCAGGCCCGGGGACTTTTCAGCCCATGTGTTATATGCTTAAGTGAAATTTATCGTGCATTTTCTTTAAATTATTTTACTTAAATTAAATATGAAATATAATTGAAAGTACATCACTGTATATTATTTACATATTTAATAGGAAACTTGTTTGCGAGTACTTCTAAGTGGCAAACTCGACAGTAATTTCTTCATTTAATTAACTTCTTCAAAACCTTTGAGAACTTGTTAAAGATTATTCACTGCAAATGAAATTCGCATTTGAAGTGTTTAATTAAAACAACAGTCAAGCACGTCGAATGCAATTTCGGACAGTATGCATTGCATAAGAACTGAACTCATTGATTATTAAGTTGGTACTCAGCAAGTAAATATACGTATGATTTATAAATGACAGAAGAATAACGCAATAAATTAAGGTAAATTCCATATAATTATTTTTAAGTCTCAATCAATTTAACTTATTTACCAACATCAATTTGTTTTCCATACTCTCTTGCTCTCTCTGTAGTTTAATACTGTAATTACTGAAGCCATTTGCAAATACACGAACGAGATTTTTGATCTGCCTTCGGCAATATATAAAATTGAATCCTTTGTGTGGTGTTGTGTGCACATGGAAAAGATGCAATTTTGTTGCAAATACTCATTTATAAAATGTGGCTTGTAACAATTTTCGCTGTTTGCTTTGCAGCTTGAAATTTCAATTAATTATTTGTTAGCAGAAGTCGTAGTTGTTGTTGTTGTCACTGGTTGTTTTCAATGGAATTAATTTTGCTAGTGCCAGGTGCACCTGTTTTCTCGACAGCTTCAAACTTAACATTTTGTTAGACTTTGAGAGGTATGGTAAATCCGAAAAATTCACAATATTGTCAACTTTGCTGTGCTTCAATTAAACTTGTAAACAAAAGTCGCGGCAAGCGCCAACAACAAGATGCCATATGCATCACCATCATCATCATCATGTGAGTGCTCGCGACTTGTGGCGCACAAAATTTAACTAGATCCGTTTTTAATTAAACTCAACAACAAAAACACAGGCATTCAAATGTCGCGCCAGCTTGACACACACGCACCTTTCTCCATTTTGGGGGGAAAACTAAACAGCAGCCAGACCAAGATCCCAGACGAAAATCTTAGCTGCAGCTGAGAGCTGTCTCAAACTTGTTTGCACCTACTGATATCGCAACCACTTGCTTTCATTCTCCGCACACACACACTTCCATTCATCCCTCCCTTGACGCTGCCCTTTCATGTGGCATTCATGTCGTGTAGCTGCCTGTTATCCTGCCAGGCGGCTGTCTGCCAAGGTTCTGCGTTGCGTTTGGGATTATGCCAAAATGCAATTTGCATTTGCAAAGACGCTCTCGAGTCGAGTCTGGGGCCCAAGACAGCTCAAGCGACATGCGCGTATTAATTTTAAATTGACTGTGAAATTACAATGCAGAAATTTCGTCGCTCCACCCACGCCTGCTTTAGTTATTGTAATGAGTGCATTTGACCTTTGCTGATTTATATAAAATTAATTATGTTCTTTTTCGCTTGTTGTCGTTGAGTGATAGCCAATTGAGTTGCGTGCCATTAAGTCATTGAACAATTTAATAACCATTATTGTAATTAAATCTACTTGGCTAATATTCACTGCCTCTCCAAAGGCCACTTTGAAGATAAGTTTCAATTCAAAGTCAGCGTAGCTTTAAAGAGTGGAAAGTTGTCGCCAGGAGTCGGAGCCAGGCATCACAGCACGCTCGCCACATTTCGCATTCATACAAAGACATTTAAAGCAATTACACCCCGGGGTATTATTCAACTGCAACTTGCTGACAGACACATATTTCGCTTTAGCTTCAGCTTCGGCTTCAACTACGGAAAAGTGAGTCAAACTCCAGTTGCAGGCAGTCAAGTAGATTCAACAGTCAGCAGTCAGGAGTCAGAGAGAAAGAGACTGCTGAGACTCTGAGTCAGCAGAAAGCATGGGGCATGCCACAGAAGCACCAAAGTAGAAATAACTTGCGGCAGAGCACAAAGACAATAACATTTAAATGATTTTAATGGCAGCTGTTCGATTTTATTGACTAGCTCTGCTGCCGCTGCTTCTGTTTCTGCTCTTCATGCTTCTCCTCCTTCTGCTTCTGTCACACTCCAGACACATTCCTGGTGTCCTTGTTCTGGGTCCCGGCCATTGTGTGAAAATGTTATTTGCTAACTGAGAGTCATCAGTGGTGAGGCACGAGGCAGGACAAGCCAGAAAGGCAGCTCATCTAGCAGCTCTGTGACTGCTGAAGGTGGTCTCATAATAATAAAAATTATTGTTACTAGCGGCTAAATGTATGTCATTGGGTTATTCTTATTACTGTTGTTGCTGCCACACCCAGCGGCAATTGAAATGCGCAGCGAAGCGAAACTTGCTCAAGTGAATGCAATGAAAATATCTCTCTAAAGTAAAAAGCTCAAATGCTTGTGGCACACAGCCATAATCAAGATTTCGCTGTGCCACTGTGCAGCTGAAGCTGTCGCCAAACGGCGAGATAGAGAAATAGAGAGAGGGAAAAAGAGATGGAGAAAGAGATAGCGTCTGATGTAGTGTAAGAGAGAGATGCTTGAATTCAAGGCTTCATAAGTATCGAATTTTCATTGATAAAAATATAAATGTAATCGTTTTCGTGCAGCGAAAAACTGGAAATCATTTGAAGAAGTTGGCGCAAGTAAAATGTTACATAAAAGCAGAAGGCATAAAACTTGGCGCATTCAATTGTCTGTGAAATATTGAAGAGGTTGCAATACAGGTTTTTTTCTTACTGAAATTTATTGTCATCTGCAATCGTAATTTATTCGTTTATATATTTAATCCTATCTGCACGCAATCAGCAATCAACTGCAATTTGGGTGTTGACTTTTTCAAGACACACACACACAAAGAAATATGGGTGGATGCTGTGTCTTGTTTACATTCCAGACGACATTCGCAATAATAATCAAACATATTTGATTTAAATGTATTTTTACCCATAAATATATAAATACACGTCACCATCATCACCAAACGAAAAACCAAACCAATTTTTTTACTTCATAAAAATCACAGATATAAAATCTGCGAAAAATTATTTGTGATATACTCGTATGTATGTGGGTTGGTGTACAAACGAAAAATGAAAAAATTGTTGAGTTTACCTGCGGGGTCATCGCTCGCCATTAGGTTGTTTGCCCGAGGCAAATAGCGTGGGGAAAACCTAACAAACGACATGCCATAAAAACCACAACCCAACGATGAATTAACTCAGAGTCTGGTTGCAGCAGGCAGGCAGGCAGGCGCACATGTTTGTTTAATAAATTCAGATTTGCGTAAGGCATAAAAATTGAAAAACCATAGAGCACAAAAATATATGATAGCAAAGCCATTTATAAATTGCACTAAAAGAAAATTTATCCTCTACTTTCAGT
Source organism: Drosophila sulfurigaster albostrigata (assembly GCF_023558435.1). Classification (NCBI taxonomy): domain Eukaryota; kingdom Metazoa; phylum Arthropoda; class Insecta; order Diptera; family Drosophilidae; genus Drosophila; species Drosophila sulfurigaster. The sequence continues at coordinate 19,230,330 of NC_084881.1, forward strand.
GTGTGCTAAATATGCTGAGATCTGCATTCAAATCGGTGGATTACTGAAAATTTAATCACAGCTAAGCAACAATCATATCAAAGGGGTAAGTAAGGATTTTCTCCAGATTATTATTTTAATTTTTTGCGTTATTCAAGTTGATTGCACAAAAACTTGTGAGTTTCACACATTTTATTAACACGAAAGCCAAGCAAAAATTAACAAAAACAAGAAAAATATAAAGTACTGCTGCATGTTTTTTTAATGACAGCGAAACCTGGCGCAAAACAATTCGCATAAATAATTCACCAAGTTTTGAGCTTTGAGTTCGAGGAAGGGAATCGAGGTCGGGGCGGGGCAGGGCGGTTCGGTTCGGTTGTGTGATGAAGAAACGTTGCAACTTTAGGACAAAGCACAAAGCGAGGCAACTGCGACATGCACATGTTCAAATGGGCTTAAGGCTAAAACACAAGCAAGATAATCCAACACATGAGCCGGAGCCTTGCTTGTTAATTAAGAATGTGAAACAAAGTCATAAAGGAGACAACAGCAGTGGCAGCAACTGTTGGAGCGGTAGCTTCAGGTACAAGCAACATAAAAGGAAACGTGCACAATAAGAGACACATGCATAAATACTTAAATATACAGACACGTTTGTGTCTGTGTGTGTGTGTGTTTGTGTGAGCTGAGGTTTGTGGAGAGTCTGTTTGGTTTATTAAAATAAGTATGTGCTTACAAATGGGGAACAGCAGCAGAAGCAAAAGCAAAAGCAAAAGCAGAAGTAAAATCATATTCTTATTCATTTGCGACGTCTGCTTAAAGGCTCAATATCTCTCATGAATTTCGTATATTTTTTTGGTACCACGAGGCGGGTACGCAATGTCTTTGACATGGCATTGACTCGGCAACTGTCCCATTTTAATGAGCAAATTCGATTTCATTGTCACGCAGCTACGCAAAGGGGAGACGGCGACCGCATTCACAAAAATTACGCATACGCCGCGTGTGCGCGCCGCACCAACCAAACGTGTCTGGGAATCCGCTTTTTGCAGGGCAACTCTTCTCATAGCATGAACAGCACTTACTATAACATATATACGTATATATCCATAAACAGGCGAGCCCATCACAGTCTCGCAGGCGCGATTCTGCCAGAATTTATTAATATATGCGTGACGCGTTGCGTTGTGTGACCAGTGGACCACGGACTCTCTGACACGCTGCCACAAAAGTTGCCTGCTGTAATTATTTATTTGTGCTGACAGAAATAGTACTTCCATGCAAAATTGAATAGAATTCACATTTGCCATTGACAAGCAACATTCATGCTTCCCACTTTAATGCAGACAAGAATCCAACTAATATGCTTTATATTGAGAGAGGTTGTGTCGCAAGTTTATTATACTATTCTTTTCTTATACATAAGTTAGCTATTTATGTTGATACAAGAATGTATGAAAAGCAGAAAACTAATCAGCATATCTGGGTCGAGATGTTAATCTTGTTTAAGCGCTAAACTGAAGTGCAAGCAAGTTTCTGCAAAAGGCTGACAAAGGACTTGTAAAACATTCCACACACATTGTGTGTGTGTGTATGTCTGTTGTTGTCTGCAGTCGCTAACATACACACAGGCAAACTACAACAACAAAATGCATATGCAAATTTAATTTTTTTTCAATGCAGCACATACGAGTATTTGCATGCTTCTTCTCTCTCTCTCTCTCTGCATTGCGAAAAGGAGGCGTGGGTGCCCCTCCGCCTTTGTAACACCCCTTTGCCAGCCAAGCCAGCTGACTGTAAACAGCTTCTTTATCTAACCCGTTTTGCTCGCCGACTCGGCTGCAATTTTCAGTTTTAAGTAGAGCGGAAAATTAAAAACAAATTTTGCCGCACGTTTCAAGCATTTTCACATGGTGTGTGTTTGTGTGCGTATGTTCAATGCAATACTTTTCTTATTCAACGTATATTTTCATACCTGTAAATTGGATTTTGTATTTCTTGGTTCTTTATTTTTTTAAGATGCATTCCACGTTTGTATGCAAACATGACACGAGAATAAATAAAAGTGTGTGAAAGCTTATAAATGTTTGACGAAGCTGCAACACGTTAGTCGATGGTGCCAGCTGCTGTTGTTTATTATAATCTCAAAATGAAATAAACTCTTCTCGATTACGCTATTCATAGAGCAAAAGGGTATTATCACTTTGTGGTTGCGATCGGATAAAAATTGTAGATATTATTAAAGAATTTCTTTAGCATGGGCAAAAACGACTTATTACGGGTGTTAGTTAATTTTGCTAACAATCTGGCATTTTTGGCCAATTCCATTTAATATATGTATTTTTAATTTTTTTTGTGGTTGCTTGATTTTGGTATATTTTAAACTAAATACCGCATTATGCATGCATTATTAACCTATAATACTAAAAATAACCTTTGGTATATTTTTAATATTTGCGGAATATTAATTCGGTATATTTTAAAACCAATACTGCATTGTTATATGATATATTATGTTATATTTTGTACTCGGTGGTAGAATTTAATTGCATCGTTCTATATATTTTAAAACCAATACTGTATTGTTATATGATATATTATGGTATATTTTGCACTCGGTGGTAGAATTTAATTGCATCGTTCTATCAATATAGCTAAAATATTTAATATATAATACTTTAAAATTAATACCGCACTATTTTGTTCCTATTCAAAATGAGTATCGCGTATCGCACAGTCGAGCACACTCGACTGTTGGTTTTTTCTTTATTCAACAATATTAAATTAAAGTTTTATCTGTAATCTATTCAATATTGTATTTTTGGAGTACATGCATTAGAAGTAATTGAACTATATTGTAATTTGGCACAATCTTCTTCTAGGCCTATAACAAAATGGCAGCTCTTTTGTGTGTGTATGTGTGAGTGTCGTATAATGAAAGTTTACTCGTCGAGCAGTTAGCAAATTGTCTATTGGTTCGCCGCTCGTTCGTGTTCAATGACAGCTCAAAGGCAATAGCATGTGTCCGTCTGAGAGCCTGGCCCAGATGCACATTTTGGCCGAGCGTGCAACCAATTTTGTGTGCTTGCTGCTGCTGCTGCTGTGCGCTGTGCCTGCTGATATCGAATTTTTATTTGGCTTCTCTTCGGTCAGGCCAATACACCTTAATTACAAGCAATTATGCGCTCAAAAGCATAAATGATGGGCGGACTCTGCCTCCTCATCCGCCTTCACTCTGCTCCTGTGCTAACTGCTGCCAAAACTGTTATGACTTTGAGCATGAGCTGACCAAATTGCAGCACATTTGGCCTGGCAGTTTAGTTAGTGCCAATCAGGGTTTCGTTTCGTTTAGGCCTTTTGCTGCTGCCACGCTTTTCGACTATGCCAAAAACTTTTACGGCCTGACTCTGCACTTTTTCCGATGTGTGTGAGTGTGTGTGTGTGTGTGTGTGTGAGATGAACTTTTATTTTATTTGCACAAGACTCTCGTAATTAAGTTAAACAAGTGCAGATTTGCCAATGTCGTCAGGGATTGCTTTGGGTACGTAATTGTGCCTGCAGCAGCGTTAAGTGGCATAGCAAGACTGAACTCGAGTTCATGTCGCTTAGAGACTGCGACTGCTTAGAGACTGTGACTGTGACAGCGACTGTGACTCTTGAGGCTTGAGGCTTGAAGGCAATACAAGTGGAATGGCTGGCACTCAAATAGTCGTTGTCTGTAATTTCTGTAAGCTGATTTACGCAAAATTGCCAAGCAAAGCGGATAAGTTGTCTACAAAAGTTTTTGTCGTGCAAAAAGCAATATGCAAATAGAGCGATTTTGACGGCTGTCTCACTGAATGACTGACTGGAGACTCGACTGTGATGCGATGCGATGCGACTAAGCTGCAATCAATATTCAAATCCACTTAGCATTCGAATTTGACGTAATCAAATTTGAGATTTTTGACTTCAAGTTTTTCGGCCAGCATCAATCTGTTTAAGCAGCCATTTCACAGCCTTTCTCCTTGACTTGTACTATTTTCTATTTCTATTTATTCTAATCTAGCAGTTTTAATTTGCAGCATCAGTCAATGTCCATTTGAGGGGCGGGCAACGTTTTAGATTCGTTCCGTTTCCCGTTCTCATCCACTTGAAATGAAATGCAAATCCTCTTCACAAAAGTCGAGGCTGGCCAGCAAAACGCACACCTAAAAGGTTAGTTCGTTCTTTACTCTCTTTTCTTCTTCATTATTATGCCAGGATATAACCTTTGTCTCGAATTAATTAAAATGGATTTACATGAGCTCAAAATGTCGCAAGCACCACAGCATCTCTAACAAAGGCACCTTTACACCGCAGCCTCAACCTCAGAGAGAGAGAGAGAGAGAGAGAGAGAGGTCTTCACTCCCCCTCTTTTGAGAGTTGTCCCTCTCCAAAGCTGCTATTCTCCACTTCGTTTGACACTTGGTCCTGGGTCCAGGATCTGGCTGGCACTATTTTGCATGCATAACTCCTGGACAGCTTTGCCTCACTGACAGATTGATAGACTGACTGACTGACTGACTGACTGTGTGACTGCCAGACTGTCAACGTCAACCCGCACCGCAGATAAATATTTATATTTCGCTTTTTAATCTTTTGTAATTTAAGTCGCGTCATACTCTATCCCATTCAGCTTCCTTTCTCTATCTAACTTAGACTGCAGTGCTGTCGTTTTTTCTCTTTCTGGTACGCCCTCAATCCCTGGCATTCGTTCTATTCTGTCTGTTGTTTTGTGCGCTCAACTTTTGCTATTTGCTGTTTTCGCTATTTGGCTATGCTTTCTGTGTTGACTTTTCAATTTGAAAGTTGAAAGCACTTAGGGTTATTAGAATGAGAAGCATGGAGTTTTACTTCAAGTGGCTTTTCCGCCAAGTGCAAGTAAAATGCTGGATTTTCTATGATGTTTGACTGGATTTGATAATTTATACTCATTTCGGTTCAAATAGAACTGTTCAATCTCTCCGTATTTTAATGCTGCAATTTGAAAGTGAAATTTAGGGAAGTGTTTTTTGTAATTAACAAATCGCTTAAGTTTCAGATACTTTTAAGCAATCTTTTTTGTAATTTTTCTTACCTGTTTATTAATATTAAACAAGCTAACAATTCCACGAACTGCTCAAAAGCAAACGTTTATGAGGCGGGCAAACAATTTAAAATACATGTACGTTGTGTGCATGTAAAGTGACTGTCAAAGATGTCAAAATCATCAATTTGCATGAGAACTGACAAAGGAGAGCCGCCTGGCTACTTTTGGGACCACTTCAAAGGCTGAACAATAACAGGGCACATTACCCACATCAAACCAACCGCCACAGCCACCGACGTCGCCACGTCATGCCACGCTGGCCATGGCCATTTTGTGCCTTTGCTCAAGCAGAATTAATTTCAATTTACATTTAAATGCAGTCCGCCTGTCGACTGCCGACTGTCGCTTGTCCAACTGGCGACAGGCGAGGAACGAACATTCTTCTGTCCTGACCTGACCTTCTTTGCTGCGCCTCAAGTCTCCGTTTGGTGCAGCATTTTCTCCTTCATTTTTTATGCCTTCAACTTTACGTTTTTTAATACCATAATTGGCTTACTGATGAAGGTTAGCGGGCGAGCGAACAGGAAAAAATACATACAAGTCAAGCAAAAAAGCAAAAAAAAAAAAATACGCCGTGAAGCAGGACACAAATTATTCAAGAAATATTTTTGACAGCACTCTCGCGTTTCTTGGCACTTGAAAGGACAACCTTGAAATGAATTTGCGCCATTGCAAAAAAAAAGAGACTAAGAATAAAACACAAAAATACAAAAAGGTTCGCGCAATATTAAAGATTTATTAGCTAAGTGCACTTTTGCCAACTGTAAGCTGAACTACTGTGTGCATTGAGCCGCCAACTCTTAGCCAACTTTTATATAGTATAAATAACAGTCAACATTCAAATAAATATAAATACACAGAGTATCATATTTTAGCTCGACGAACTTATCGCAAATACTTTCAATTAAATGTGAGAAATGTGTACGTGGATGGCGACATGGCGTATGCTTGATATATTTATTTTATGTCACCATTTGCCTGCTTTGCATTTATCGTTAGTCGGTTCAACGGCAGCGTCTTGTGCTCAAAATAACGATGATGATGATGATGATGATTGGGGATGGGAATGGGGTTGGCTTTGGCTTTGGCCTAATGCGCTTTTGCATAGCATTGCATTGCGAGAATTGCCATCAAACTATTTCCATTTTGTCATCAAGTTCATTTGCCATTTGCCTTGCTGCTGTATGCTACATCAATTTTATTGACTTTTCCCATCGTTCCACTCGATTGAATGCACAATTTCATTAGCAGGCGTGCCACATGCAGCTGTCTGTATATCTGCCAGAGACGAACCCAAGACCCCAAAATTTCAGATCACCAAATATTGTAGCTGGAGCCATGACTGACTGACTGACTGACTGCATTGCATTGCTTTGCATTGCATTGCATAGCATTGTTCTGGCATTGAATTGCTTGGTAATCCACTGTCAACGACTGGCAACTGTGTTGAGAGAACTCAGTGAAATTCAATTCAGTTGTCCAATCGATAGTCAAGTCAAAACCATAGATAATCTTATTACCTAGCCTTCCGGCCTGACACCAACAGCAGCAGCAACAACACAGCGGGGCTAAACTTTTAATTTAATAAAGCAAAGTACGAGGAACAAAGGCAATTGTTGAGAGTACAACATCTTAATGAACTCGATAGGAAGAGCGAGAGCAACGTCATGATTATGACTCGACTCTTGGCCCCGAAAAAAACTTTTAATTAGTAAGTGTGGTAGGCTGAAGCAAAGTTTTTCAATTATTGCCACCTGGAACTGGGGCTAGAGCTTTTCGCTATTGTAGCGTTACCCCCTTTAACTTTGGTGCCCTAATGACCACAAATAATACACACAAGTACGCTGAACATTTAGAGGCAATTTGATTTTAAATCAACTGCCAATACCAAAAGGCCAAAAGCAGCAGGCAGGCATCAGGCTAATGATTCGCTTGGGGGCCAAGACGAAAAGCCCTTTAAGACCATAGGTTAATTAGCCGAGGCGAGGCACGGATGCAAATAATGTTGGAATATCTCGTGGCTGCTTCAGCGGCATTTACCACAGTCAGAGGTGATCTGCATAATAGACTACAAGGCTTGACTTCAATGCTCCCAGAGCTTTATAAATAATTATATGTATGTACTTGCTTTCGTATCCCTTTCCTCTAAGGGTCGGGTCGGGCCAAAACAAATGTATCTCTGGCTGCATGACAAATGCCGTCTAGACGCCAGCAGCGAGCGAAGCTTAGCTAAGCCCAGGACTTGGCTCCAGCTCTTCATTTCTATTTGATAACTGCAGTCTGCAGGCGGTTATCCAGAGACTACTACTCTACTCTCTCCTGCACCTTCTATTTGGCCACTGCCGCTGACATTCGATTTGGCCGTTTGGCAACTAAATCCGTTTCAGTTTTTGACTGCCACCAGCGAACAGCGAGCATTGACAATGACAATACCATGGCACCCTGCTAGGTGGCCATTTTTTATGCTCCCGTCCTTTTCCTTTTCTCCCTTTTCTGACTCTTCTACTCGCTGTGTGATACCAAAACCGATGGAGACCTGTCTATGTATAAATGGTTGACTGGTTAGCTGCTCGTGGCATGAATTCCGTTTGCCAAATATCATCAAAGTTGTATTTATACTGTGAATTGTGCAAACTTTTGCTTTAACCATTTACGTTCTCTTAAACTATTCAGTTGGCAAACTAAAGAAATAAAGAAAAGTTGTGCGTTAATTGTGCTCATAACTAAAAAACTATATTTAGATAAATTCTTAAATAAATTCTTAAAAAGCATTATTATTCCAGTATTATTTAGTTTTATTTCTGTAGACGTTATTTAAGAACTTCTTTTGCATGTCAAATATCGCCTATTGCTATTGAGTCTTAGCTTTTTTATCTGATATTCTGGTATATTTTAATCTCTTTGGTATATTTCGAATGTAGTACTGCATCGATATACCAAATATGTCCTGGGGATATACTATTTGGTATATTTTAAGAATAATACGAGCACCCGACACTTTCATACTTCTTTATTATCAAAATGATGCCCTAAATTTAGGAAATTGTGCATGAATATTGAATTACTTTTCATGTATAGCATATTGTATAAATTTATCATAGATAAATTATTCTTTGTGGATTTGTTGAAATTATGTTCGAAATGTACCAAATTTTGCTTGAATTTTGAACCACTTAATATTTATTCAAAATGCTAGAAATGTTAAAATTTAACATAAAATATACTGCATCAATTTCCCAGCAAAATATTCTTTATTAATTATGCTCTGCATTACTCAGAATTTGTGTTAAAGTTAAAAGTGGAATGTGCAGCATGATTACTTATGATGATTGTGTGAAATTTACATAACGCACACAAATAATTACTTGAAAATAATTTAGCTGTGTGTCTGCTACACACACACACACTAAAATACCACGCCCACAATCTGATTCGTTTGCATTTGTTCGTGCTACTTTCTCGTATATTATTAACTTTTCTTGATGTTGCTGCAGAAGCAGCAGCTCTTTGTGCTCTCGGTGCACACACAAGTGCATATTTATATATGATGGGCACAGCAGCTTGCCACATAATGAGCTACCATGACAACACCAAAAGCCATCAGCAGCAGTAGAAGCAACGGCAACTGCAAGAGCAAGTGCTGAGCGCAGTTGAAGCAAAAGCAAGAGCAGAACGTCTACTTTGCAAATTACTTTCACGCTTTCACATCTCCATATCCACATGCAACACGCCATCAGCCGGAAGAAGCGCCTCGAGGTTGATATGTGTTGAGGAGAGAGAAGTTGTTGGGAAACCTCAGCTCGTTGGGCGTTCAATATGACACACACATACGTAGTATGTATGTAGAGAGCAAGGAAAACTGTCGCATGCGGGACTACTAAGCACTTGTGACATGTCGTGTCGCATGCATATGCAACATTTGTTTTCGCTGCGCCGACATAATTTGCGCCAAAGTGCTCCGGCAAGTGTTGTGCAGCAGCAAGAGAAGAGGAAAGAGCAGAAGAACGAGCAGAAGTGAAGCAAAAAAAAGGCGAAATAATAACGGAATTCCTTTAATTTTCACGCCATGCCACTAGCAAACCAGGTAGCCAACATCTCGTCACAGTTTCACAGTTCCACAGCCAAGAGTAACAGCAACAGCAACAGCAAAGGCAACGAGAATAGCAGTAACTGGCGAGACATTGACGACAGTAGCCCAGAGGCAAAAAAAACTGGAGGTAAGCTCAAGTCCCAGACCGGCAACTTGAACGGTTAAGTACTGCGCACTCCCACAGCAGTCAAGTCAACTGAAAACGTGACAGGATATCCTGCTGCTGCTGCTGCTGTTGCTACTGCTGTTCGCTCTTCGTCCTTCTGCTGGCTGGCTTCTTCTACTTCAACTACTACGTTGTGTGGGTGGATGGTGATTACTCCTCCTTCCCGACCCCTCAAGCTACCGCCATCGCTGCCGACACCATGCAAAATGATAAAGCAAATGAGAACGTGCCACTTAATGTGCGTCACATTATAATTTGGCAGTTGAGTGAGTGGCTCCAGCAGCAGCACCAGCATCAGCATCAATATTTCATTTAATTTACTTATTTGCGATTCAAATGAGATCTAATACACACGAACTATATAGTAGTACAACAAATCTCTTGAATACACTCAATTAAGTTTATCGTTTATTTATAGCGGCGTTTTCACTTCTGCTACTGCTTCTCAACAAGAAAATATATAAAATCAAGTTAAAACTCATTAAAAGAGCTGCCAGAAAATGACACAATCCTTTTCTGCAGACAAAGTTTTTTGTTATTTTTTTTCATTTTTTTATAAAAATATTTGTCTGCATTTTGTGTGCAATTTATAAGTCAACATTTGCATAAAAGTTGTGACAAGCTAAAATGCAAAATAATTTACGTGAAATGACAGTGACATATTTTTGTTGTTGGGCCAGTTCTCCGCTGACAACTTTCCAAAAGTTGTCAACATATATTTTTTTGTTGCGTTTACTATCGCAAATTGGGCGTCGAGAAGAGGCATAAAATATTTTCGAAAATAAATTATGATAACAAAAATAGAGTAATAATAAGTATAATAAATATGAAAGCTAAATGTTATGTTGTTGTATTTGGCTTTGCGGTGGGAGAAACTGTCAGAGAATGGAATTTATGTGCAACTGTGGTAACTGCCTGCAATCCTTGTGGTTCGCAGCAACAACAGCAAAACATCAGGCCTAAAAAAGCCGGTGTGAAAACAATAAACGTTGCTCAACTATGAAATACTTTATAGTTAGACTTTTGTGTTATATAAATTGTGCAATTGATGCAGAAACTCATTGAAAAATATGCGAAATTCTATGCTTAAAAATAATCAAAGTGCTTAGATAGAACAAAATGTTTTATAAAATGTTTACACCCATTCACATAATTTTACACGAAGCATCTCGTAACACTAACAATTTTCAAGCTGTGGCATCGACTGTATTGACTTAAATTGTTATTCAAATATTTGCATAAATAAAATGCATTTTCTTTTAAATTTGTATTTAAATTCATTTCATTTGCCTTGAACATAACATTTATTTTTTATTGATAAATCAATTTATCTTTATGCAAATAGTAAATTGTACCCATAGATATTTATCGCCATTTATAAACATTCTTACCTGATTTACCTGGCCTGCAGTTGTAGTGCACAATTTATTTATTTGTGTTTTTTAATTAGAAATGCAAATTTGTGAAATTTGTACATTTAATTGTTTGCAAAAATAAATATATCACATGAATGAGAATTTCAATAATGAAAAAGTTACTTTAAAATATATATTTTAGTTTGCATTTCACACATCCAGTAGGCAAATGAATAGAAATAAACAATAATCAAATGCGAATCTGATTATAAACAGCGGTTTTGCCATTCATTAAAAAAGTATTATTCAAGCCCTGCCCATGACTAACTGTTGTTCTCGATTGGAACTGTGTGATGAGCTAACGTTTACATGCATAGAATAATTATGTTAATATTTTGCCGCGCTGCAATTCAGAAAATTGAAGGTCCTTGGTGCATGAATTGAATTTGAAAACGAAAACAATTATAATTATTAATATAATTTGTGTTATGTTTATTTGAGCATAAATTATGCGAACGCTGAATTATGTTTAAAAGCAGAAACAACTCGCTCATCCACAAAGTCAGCCCCGCAGCAAACAAATATACTAGCATATCAATTAAATCAAATATTGCAGTTTCAGTAACCAAATTGAATGTAATTGGAAATGGAATGGGAATTGTATTTATTTTTTTATATATATAGATTTTTCTGGCTATGGTTGATTTTTGATATTTATCGTATAGTTTTGGCCTATTCTGAAGTATGGTTAGAATTTATGTTACATTTTTTGGCTAAAGCACCCGAAATGCCCTTGACACACAATATTTATTGCACATGGCGTATACGTAATATCGAATTTTATCTTAGTAGTAGAGTCGAGTGAGTAGCCATTGGCTGTGTCCTTTTTGCAGTTATTGTTTGCGTATGTGAGTGTGTGTGCGCGTGTGTTTGTTGTCCATTTGTTTTCATTTACAAGTATTTCACTTTGAAATTTATTTGCCCTACACATTTTTATGGCTTGCCCTGACTTTGTCGTGCGCCGTGTGTGTATATGTGTGTGTCGCCCGATATTCGGGTCCTTTAAATTATGTATATGCGGCAGCCAAAATTAAAATTTATCTGCCATTTGTGTGGGAGTTGTTTTATAGTTGAAGCCATAAAATAAAATCAAATAAAAAAATGAACCAAAAAGAAAATCCAAGTATAAATAGAAATAAAATCCAGCATATGTTTTGCTTTGCATTTTACAATGTGAGACACGAGCTTCAAGCATTCGATTTTGGAGTCGCTACGTGATTTCCGTTATCTAGCAAGCAATGACAAGTGACGGCATACTTCCGCTTCCGCTTCCGGCTGCGCTGTGCTACCGTTCCCATTTTAATTGGCAATTCTCTTGAGCTCAACGATGGCTCAAAGAGTTAATAAAATGAATACCGATTTCATTGTTTCCGCTATGCGAAACGAACGAACTTACCTTTTTCTTCTTAAGAACAAAAAAAAAGTTTCAGTTGCCCGCGTGCGCTTTTAATTTCATTCCAAGCTTTCTATTTTTGCATTGTTTTTTTTTGGGCAACAGTTTGGCGTGCAATAAAAACATCAATGGCATGGCAGCAGCTGCAGAACGACGACGAACGACGTCCCGACTGTGAAGCGGTGCGTGAGCTGGCATTTTTAAACGTAGTCTTAAGGCGCAGAGCCATTATGGCAAAGCAAACCGAGACAGAGGCAGCGGCAGCGGTAGCGGCTGCCAGTTTGCCAGTTGTTTTTGGGATATTTTCCTGAGCTGTCTTTCGCTTTTAGTAAAATGGCAATGTCGTCCTCGTCGGCGTCGACAAAAACCTTTTCCCAGCCGCTGTAGCTACTCTTAAATCCTTTCGCTTAAGCTTCCTTTTGCATTCACACTCGTTTGTGTCTTCCCTTCCTATGTAGCTACTACTGTATGTATGTGTATTTTTGTCTGTCTGCCACTGTGTATATTTTATTGTGCAATTGTATTTGGTGCTCATGAGAAATTGTATGCGTTGCAAAGACGCTTAAAACTTTTGCCTCACTTTATTTCTTCATGATAAGAGCTTTGCTGCTGCTCTGCTCTCTTACTGCACTTGAGCCTCAAGTTGCTTTTGCATTGTTTGTTGTCTGTTGAATGCTGGCTTAAAACTTACTTGTATTTTTGATTTGAATTTTAATGCATTTTACAGCTTTATTTTTATATATCACAAAGTACGATTTTTCGAAAGTGTTTTAAAGGCTTTTTTCAACGGCATTAAAGTGCAAGCTCAAAGTCAATTGAAACAATTGCATTTTGTATTGCAAACAATAGTCGGAAAAAGTAGCGCAATAAATTCATAATGAATAGCCTTTTCAACGGCATTAAAGTGCAATCGAAATCAACTTTGATATAATTGGTTTTGTGTTTACTTATTAGCAAAAAAAATGCGATTAAGAAAAATCACATTGAATGTTGTTTTCAAAACTATTTTGCACATTATTGAAAGTCTTACATTTATGCTTACAATCGTCTTTGTTTTCATTAGTTCTCTAGAGTGCTATTTGAATTCTATTTTTAACTCTGTTTTCTTTTAATTTGAGTTATTAAAAATCCCTCAAAAAAAAAAATGAATAATTTAGAGGTAAGTAATATTTAAATTTGTGCTAGTTACCATACATTCATATTATATTAAATAGATTGTCAAGTTGTTGTAATTCTTAGAGGCAACTTTGAAGCATTTCGCAGATATTGTGTCCCAAACAAGTCAAGTTCAAAGCACAGCTTCAAATTCGCCCAAAATGAAATTCAAGTTGTCAACGAAGTGGGCTTCACATTGTACTTATTCCTGTTTCCATTTAAATGTCAAATTTAATAAGCAGACAACGAAATTTGAAACTTAGTCCCAGTTGCCAGGCAAAACAAGAGATAGAGAGAGAGAGAGAGAGTGAGAGAGAGTTCTCTCTGGACAGTAAGTGAGTTAATTACCTTGCTGCAAATTGAGTGATATAAATGCTGGCTCGATGTGCCGCAAATTAGTTGCGATTTCATGGGGAATGTGCATTTGTAGCTGGCAATTTTAGCGCCTCGCCACTGCCTGTGTAGGAAACAATAAATAAACCGTCTGGACTGACATTTTGCATGAACTGACAGTGTTTCCGTTGTTAACTTGTAACAGCAGTACTAAGAGCAGCAGCAACAGCAACATCATTATAAAACGCTGTTGACATTTGCCAAACCGTAAAAATGTCCAACATTTGCCTGTGAGAAATACAGCAACAACAGCAAAAAATAAAGCTATTTACAGGGATTGCCGTTGTTGTGGTTTTCTGCTGCTGCTGCTTTCGTTTCGTTTGGCTTGTCGTTGTAGTTGTCGTTGTCGTTGCTGCTTTGCACTTCCGTTTCCGCTTTTGCTGCCAGCCACATGGCAATGGCAACTACAACAAAAGCCAAAGCAAAAGCAATGGCAGCGGCGTCGCGTCGTCTAGTGTCTGTCCGTCAGCGACAGCAGGTCTAGTCAGTATGCCTTTTGTACTTTTACCAACATTAAATCAATATTTCATACCCATATCATTCGCAGACTTAATCTCATACTACTACCACTACCATTAGCCCACTTCAATCCACGACAGACTCATACACAAAAGTCAGCTGGCAAATATTAACTAAGCAAAAGTCAAAAGCAGACAAACCCATTCAGCAGTTGCAACTTGCCACACGCATACAGAAGTGGCAACCTCTCGTTGCACCAACGATTGCACTCGCGAACTCTTCTTTGCTAACTTTTACTTCGGCGCTCTCAACTTTTGTACACACACAAAACTCCACTCATTAACAGCTGTTGTCTTTAGTTTCCGACTCCCTACGAAGGATTCTATTTACTTTTTAGAAAGTTAATTATATCTGAGAATGTTGCGCTAACCCTTCTGATTTTTGCAGCTTTCTTTTCAATGACTTTGCACGCAGCAATTGGTTTTTACTATTTATTTTGCAATTAGTTTGCTGCCCGCTTGAGTTTGCTTTAGCCAAAAATTATTAATTTTATTCTACGAAAGCAAACTTCAAATAGTTTGCTATATATGGAAATGTGAATGAACTGCCAAACTTGTTTTGCATTCGCATTGCAAATTAGTTTTCAAGCGAGTGTGAAGACTTTTGAAATAAACTAAACTTGTGAATGGCAGCGGGAAAAGCTTCGGCTAAAGCTAGCATAAGTAACTCAAAATTAATGATAAAACTGTGAAACGTACAAACAACTTTGGCGAGTAACAAATGTAATGTAAAAAATACTTAAACATGTAATTAATTGTGCTCACATATTTCATTTGTTTTTGCTGCTAACTCATATTAGTAAATAACTATTTTGTTTATGAGTCAATGTCAAAGATCAACGACTTTCTTTTTACGTAATTGTATTTACCATTTATGTGCCTCGAGGTCAAACTCGTTTATTTACCCAAGACAGATGCATGTAATTCTATTATTTTAATAATTTCATTTCAATTATCCAATTAACATTTAAACATAATGCAATTATTATTTTTCAACTCTCTCTAGTTCTTTTTCCCAATTATACAAAAAATATATGCATATTACGTATACGTTCGTTGCACATTTTGTTGGTCATTATTATTTCCATTTCATTACACTTCTCACGTTTCATTGTTTGCTGCACATAATAAGTAGTGGAAGTGGAAATTTTTAATTAACAAAGTAAGCAGCAAAAGAAAAGCATGCAACCAACCCGTGCCAAAGTCTTCGATAAAGTAGCCGGGCCAAGAAATATGCATATAGACTACATTATACTATGCATACTTAAAGTGTACGAGCATGGTCGAAACTTTTGGAAAACCCCTCACCCTACGCCTTATTGTTATTGTAAACTTTTTGCTACAAACTTTTGTTTATGTTTAAAGCTCATTAAGTGCATTTGCACGCTGCAATGAGCCGATTATAAACTGGGTCCGGCATTAAGCAACATTATGTGAATTAATCGGCAAATGCATTTTCATTGAATTAATATTGGATTTAGTTGGCAAACTATGGGGGCTTCAATTTAATATTTTTTTTTGTTTTTATGGTGTACTAAACGCAACAATGACTGCTTTGCAAAGCAGTGACAGAAGTCTGCGGGGGAGAAATGATTAAGTCATAAGTCACGACAAGCTGAATTTTTAATATTATATAATTCAGAGAATTTCACTCAAATTGAAAACAAACATATTAAGGTTGTACTCCTACGTCGAATCAACATTTTCCTAGAAATTTCTAATATTCTTAATGAAGAATATATTTAACAGATTTCTGAGAACGTTAAAAATGCTTTCTTACGCAATTTTTTTGGCATAATGAAAAACATTTCCTCTTGAAAAAGTGCACATCTGCGCCTATGTGTAATTCGCAATTATTGGAGCAGAGTTAAACAATAGCATATAAATGATTAATTTAATCAAGGCATAGCAGGCCTTGCGCTTCAACGCTTTTGCTGGATTAAAACATCAGACTTATTGTTCGATAATAAATACCATAAATAATTATTGAATGGAAATTGCAAAAGCAAATATTACACTAACATATATATATATATGTAGTGGGTATAGGTCAGAGCGACAAAGTTTACCTTTTACAACAGATTAATTTATGCAATTGAATTGTAACATACGAGTGTAAAGGAAACAATATCAAACACACAAGTTGACTTTGTGTTGTTTTTTAACGCATACAATTTTTACAAAAATTAATTGCTTAACCGCAACAAAGTTAAAGTAAAGTTTTCCATCATTGTTGAATATTAATAATATTGTGATAGTATTGTAAAATATTAAAATTGTGTAAATATTGCAAGTATAACATTTAAATTGAATATTTGTATGGCATTGTACTGCTTCGAACAATAGATCTTTTTCACTTTATTGTTAAACTTGGCTTATTATACGCCAATATTGTCAATTCAGTCTGAGCCTGATATTATTCTATTTTACAATTGGCATTGTTGTGCTACTGCACATTTTACATTGCACAATTGTCGTCGGCAAATTTAAATTGAGTAAATGGCAAATTGCACACAAAGGTAAATAAGTATGTTATATATAGTGTGTGCAGAGTGTAATACAAAAGCAGCTCACGTGTCTGCTGTTATTTGCAAATGCTTTTCCTTTTTGCTCCAAGCAACACACCATCTTCAAGTGACAGTGTAAACCAGATCCTTCTGCACCAAGTGTTAGAGTAATACTCCCACTGCTACCAGACTGCCTCCATTGTCGCTGTGCGTCACATAGTACATCTTGTGCTTATATTCAGTGTATTATTTCGTTGCTTTTCTCTCTCTCGCAACGAGCATCGAGCAAACGTGTGAAAGCATAAATGAAAGGATATCTGATATATGTAACAGCAGCCGTTGCAAACTCATTCAAGTGGCATTATAATAAACTAAGTTAAGGCGACAATTTCCACGTACCTTATTGCTTGTTTGTTTGCATACGTTGTCGTGGAAAATCGAAGCAGTTGCAGTTGCAGTCGCAGTTTGTGTGCCAGTTGCAGCTGTAGTTTTGCAAATACTACTCACTCAGCAAAGTACACATTGCCAAGTCTCTCTGTCGAGTGTGCAGCAGCATATTCCCACTTAGTGTTTAATGGCCATGCATCGTGCATATCCATAAAAAAAAGTTTCTTTATTTACCATCTTCAAGCGAAGCAATTATTAAAGTATGACGCATGCAACAACCTACATAAGCCGCTTAGGTGGGGTCTTAACTATGTTAATCTACCATTTAATTTGCGCTTAAAGTCCTGCATTTTCCTACATTTTTTTCCTTTTTTTTGCTTTTGTAAATTGTGTCAAGTCTCTGCGTCGTCTTTGGCTTCGGTTTCACTTTACCGTGCAGCTAATTAACCAAGCAGCTGCAACTTATAAGTACTTAGTTGTCGTCTTGGTATGGTCATAATGACAGTTTTTTAATACCCGCAAAGCAAAAGACTTGTAAAGTTGTTGAGGCAAGTATTCAATAAAGAAAAAGAATTTCAAATTCAATGGGCTTAAAATCGTTTGCAGTACGTTAATTAATTGCTGAAGAAAGGCATTTGGCAAAATGCACACATTTGCCACAAAAATGCTTGACTAATTGGCCATTGTCTCTCTGAGAAAAATCCTGGTACTTTATAGCGTCTGAGTGGAAGCGATTAAAATGCATTAATCATACGACACGAGGTACGAGACGGATTGAATCAGTCTCTCTCGCGACTTGTTTGCTCGTCGTTTTTCTTTGTCTTTACATTATCCTAATTATGATGTGTTTACTTCGACGCTGTTCAGATTGGCACGTGTACATCAAACGCTATACACATGCGCGACCATTTTCGAAGTGGTACAGCTAATGAGGATACTGCCAAAATGATTGATCGGGTTCATGTGGCGTGGCTTTCAGCACAAATCACCTAATGGCTAGCGATACAAGGATTAAGGCGCCTACTTCAAAAGTTCCCGAAAAAGTTGAGCTATATTCGTGCTATGATGAATGGGGTTGAATGACTGCTGAGTATCTCTTTCCAACTCATTACTTATATAGAGTACTTTTCGCTTAAAGTAGAGAAAAGATTTCAATAAATTTCTGGTTTAAGTACATATTAAGAGCTGCTATAATTCGAAATTAGAAATTGTTAATCTCGTTTGTGAAAGCAAAGTTCGAGAAAGCTGAGATTTGATTGAATTATGACGAGGAGGCAACAAGAAGCACAACAATTGCAATTATGTACAACAAAAGGCAATGATGTGATTATGCAATTATGATGAGGCAACAGTGAGACAGCAAGCTATTTACATATTTGCTGAGGAGAGACAAGAGAACACATGAAACACATGAATGTGCTGCTGATGTCGCTGCTGTTGTTGCTGCTGGATTCGATATTGGAGACTGGCAAATTTCGTATGCAAGGCACATCATTACATTGTCCACTCACACAAAGGCTGACAAAGAGTATAGTCGACTGCTAACTGACTGCAGGACAACACCAACGAGAGAGTGTCTGACTGAATGACAGACTTCGGCCGACTGACCAACTGACAGCCAATAAATGTCACTTTATCAACGCTGAAGTGTGAAGATAGCATCCACTCAGTATTAATCCCACCCAAAGTCCACCCTCACATGATTTTCCATTCACATCAGCGCCACTTCCCAGGAGGCTCTGAGAACCTGTCTCTGTCTCTGCGTCTGTGTCTGTGTCTCTAAAGTGCCAGTTTATAAAGTCGAACTGCCTTGTCACAAATAATTGACAACGATGAGCTGATGAAATTGAAACAGACAGTTGGATAGTAGATACTGGGTTACACATACACACATAAATACATACACTCATACATATGCACAGCAGATACCACTTGGTAGTTGTTAACTGCGAACACTTGAGTCAAGGCAGGTGGCAGCATATATGTACATATATTTAAAGTGAAAGTGCGAATGCGAATATTCGATTATACGACTATTGACAGCATCTTTAATGGGTTGGGAATTTTGTAATAAGATGTTTTCAGCAAAGTGCTCGCAGTTCCCTTCAATATATTCGGCATATTATTGATGATATGTGCCACACAAAGAGCCAACTGAAAATGATTTACCGACATGGGAATAAAACCATTTAGTACATATTGACGTTGCGCCTATATTGAGCAAGTAAGAAAACTACAGTCGAATGGGCTCGACTGTGAGGTACCCGAAACTTATTTTCGATAAATGCAAAATAGTTTGACACTATTTTTTAAATACATACTGCTTAATCAATATACCAAAAAAAAAAAAAAATATTGGTATATTGGTATTCATTAAATATACCGAAAAATACTAAACGTGTACATTGGCGCTTGCTTAGTATTATAATATACCTTAAATATACCCATTGAATACACCAAAAAATACTTAAGTATTTGATGCATATATTGGTAATCCTTAAAAATACCAGAAAAATACTAAATACGGCAAAGTCATTGTTTGGTATAATTTTATACGTTGAAAATATGCCGCAGAAAACAAAACATACCACAGTGTCAAGCGATCTACTAAGATCCTTGCGGACATGGCTATATCGTCCGCTGTTGTTACTGATCAAGAATATACATTTCCTGTAGACACAAAGTTATAATACTCTTTTACCGTATGGGTAATCGGTATAAAAAAGCAATATTACAAATTATTAACTGGTTCCTCGTTCCCGTTGTCGAGTCGTTGTGTCGAGTGCAAAGTCTAGACACTTGACATGTCAAATGGTGCTCGACTCGGTCAAATGAGTCCATTAAACGGCCATCAGTTGGACGTTGATAGTTGAAATGGGATTTTTAAGCGAGTTTGCTTTTTAAAATAAAAGAAAAATTGAAAACGCGTGATGTATGTATAAGAGTTGCGAGTGAGTTTCGGTAATCAATGAAAAGAAATAAAACAAAAAAAAAACAAGCATGTCGGGAACTCATTTGGCATGCAACATTTCCATGACACGTCGAAGCGTTAAAGTATCGACATGAAACATGGATGTGGAGCTGTAAGATGAACGGGTATGTGGGGGTGTGTGTGTGGTACGTGGTATTGACTGCAACGTGGAGCGTGGGAGAAAGCCAAATATTAGCTCTGCAGCTGGCAGCGTTTTCAATTAATTTCACCGAATGCATCTTCAATCGTGCATTAAAATGAAAATGTAATCAAGGCAGCGACAAGCGGGCGAGCAAGCAAGCTGCTAGCCACAAGAAACGATACCAAGACCACGTTGCGTATACGTAACATTTTGACCAAGAAATATGCAATTAAATTCTTACTTGCTTGCTTGCGCGAGCAAAGGCGATGACAGCAAGCGCAACAGAAACATCAACAAGATGTCGAGCAGACGAACGAACGAGGAGGATGCAGTTGAAGTTGACCCGGTTGAGCATTTTTTCATTATTTTAAAATGTGAACCACAAGCAATGTAAGGATATGCTCAACTTTGTATATATATATTTGCTTATAACTCATATACTCATTGCTGCCTATGGGCCAGTCAAGTCCGAGGAAAGTGTGCCATGCGAATGAAAACGAATGAATGAAATATTCACTTACGACAACAGTCCAGTTCAGTTCAGTTCAGCGTTGTTTCTTATCTGACTTGGTTGCCCGATTTCTGCCTCTCTGCATTTATATGTATTATTTAAATGTATTTAAACGACCGACAATTTGGGCAGCATATCATCGTTGAGCATTGTGTCAGTGGCAGCCAACAGTTGCATGCACATTTATTGTCTTGCTTGCCACCAACTCTCTTACCACCTCCCCCTCACCATCCTCTTAATGTGCCTTTAGTGGATCTTTTCCCCATGCTGCCCCTAACAAAAGAGAGCGACCAACAAAACCCATTTGTTTGTGCGTATTTGGCTTTGGCTGCTTGCGTTGAGATAAAAGTAAATATGTGGCGTTGGTTTTTGGGTGAAAGTTGCTGCAGTTCTCTTCTGCTCAGTCCCCTCTTTCCTTTGTATATATTAATTTTTTAATATATAGTATAAGCTTGTGGCTCAAGCGCATTCTTGCATAATTTTCATTTATTCTTTGGCGTTTGTATTGAATTTTATCATGAACACAAAAACCAGTATTCCAGTATTAAATTATTTAAATTCCTTTGTTTAGTTTGAGCAGCTAAATAAATAAAAAGTTCGCATATGCTGACCATCAATCACTTTGCACTTTTATTTCTGTCTATTAGGTTATAATACAAAAGTATCCATCAAAGCCAATGTGCCATGCTCGGATCGATTGGCAAAAATAACAAAAAAAAACATAGCAAAATAAAATGTCATTTCTATTTTTGTTGAGTTCATTCTAAATGTCAATAAATTGCGCTTCAGTTCTGAACAGGTTTCATCTTATCGAATAACGAATACCCTGTGACTGTTGCAATTCATAAATCAACAACGTGTTGTTAAGAGATTACTTTGCGAGCAGAGTGTCTGGCAAAAACAATTGCCAAATGTATTATTCTGGCTTTTAAGTTTGCTACTTCCCATCATCCTCCATCATTCATTTGCACTTCAGTGCACACAGCTAGCTTTTAGAGTTATTCATTTCGAAAAATATTTTAACACACATTTTAATGAATGGGGAGTAATGCTTTCTCGATTTGTCGAGCGTTACAATAGTGCAATATTCCTGGAGCACTGACCCCATTTTTCCATCGGCTGGGGGGATGGCGGAAGTTTGCCGTTGCACGGCTGATTTGCAACGACGCCTTCTGCCACACACCAATTGCTTGCATTTGCGTTAACACTTACTTCATTTAGCAGCGTGCCACAGAGCAGCAGTTGCACAAAGCGCCCTGCACATGAGTTGCAAGTGCAATTGCCGCTGGCAGCAGGTTAAGGACCTTCTTTTGAACTTTAAAATATTTACTTACTTATGTGGTCATGTGGGTGACAGCGCCACGAGCCGCAGTCATATTTGCAACAGCCGACGCGCTCTGAATACCCTATAAACTAATACGAGAAAGCAGGGTATTTGTAACTTAGAAATTAGAAATACATAATTTGTAATTCTTGCTAGCTTTTTGCTTGCAACAGTTGCGGAAATACAAAGGATATATATAGGAAATATAAATATAAATAGGGTATCATTTAGTCGCGCTCACCCCTTACCCAACACAATGTATATTTATTTTGCTGCCCTCTTTGTCTCTGCTGTTGTCGCAGCAGTGCTTGTGTTTATGTTTGCTTTGTGGGTTTAACATAGTCTCCAAGCCCATGCGCTGCTTTTAATCTTAAGCGCATTTCATTTACCACAATGGCCATTAAAATTGTCTAGGCTGGCAGCAAACACACACACACTTTTGCACTCACACATACACACTCATATTCATTTACTTACTCATACACTTACTTGCGCATTGCACACTGCATATTGCTCTCGTGTCTGGCCAAGTCTTTGGCTGTGTGTCACTTGCCCATTGCCAACTTTATTATTTCGTTGCCAGTTTTTTGTACGCCTTTATTTTCCTGTGCAGTTTTTACCTTAGCTCACTCGACTTATGGATGGCTTATGCGCTTGCAAACCAATTAAAATGGCCAAGCGAGACAGAGAAAGAGTTGCAATGGCAAGGCATTGGCTACAAATTACTTTTAACGGATTATGTTCGTGCTTGGCAATCAGATGCGACTTTATATTCTGTTGTTTATTAAAAAATAAGACTAACTTGCTACGCAGATTGTCTTATAAAGTGTAAAATATATCTTATCTTGTAGTTCTTTTATTTATTATTTAAGTTAATTATGATCTGATTGATTAATAAATAGCTAGATAGACCATTAACGGAGATGATTGATGAGCTGATTGACAGATGTGTTAAGTAAAAACAATTGTCGGATTGATTGATAAACTGATTAATTGTAACAAGTGTCAAGTCAAGTGTTTGATGCACTGATTGACCAAGTAAAGTATCAGCGGAATGGACAGTTAAAATAGCACCCCTTAAATTCAAAGCAAAGAATGTTTATTTTGCGGCAGCTTCATTTGTTCATCGCTTAGCTTATAGTTTGTATTGGAGAAGGATTCAGGCATCCAATATTTTGATACTGGCATTATTGTGTTTCGATTAAAACTGCGTGAGTTGCTGTCGCTCAACACTTTGGATGCGGATTAAAGCGTCTAAACGCTTGACAAGGATCTGTGCCTTCTTCTCTTGCTGTTGTTGTGGTTATGTTGGTCGATTTCCTTGCTTGCGAAGTTCTCGCTCAGTTTTGGCCAGCTGCTGCCATTGACGTTGTCAATGCATTTTGATTGTCATCTGAGCTAAAGAAGTCCAAGGCGCGTGCAATGCCATGGGAAATGATTTGCAATATATAACGCAGCATTATTGACACACTGGAAATGAACATTTTTTAATTGTTCATCTTTAAGCCGCAATATTTATTTAAGCTTATATAAACTGTTCACAATAGAATACCACAAGAAATTGAATTCTTTTAATAGTAAGTAAGTACACAGAGCCTGTTATGCTTTTGAATGGCAAGAGCAAAATTTATTGTTTTGTATTTTTATGTTCTATAGAAAGTAAAGTAGATAAATCGCAGTATTTCACTGACTGAACTCTCCAGTGCTTGAGAAAACAAAAAACGACAGCCACAGACAGGCAGCAGTGAGGAAGCAAAAAGGAAGCAGCCAGTTGAGTGAATTGTGCCTTGGAAGAAGGCAAGAGAGACTGAGACTGAGACTGAGACGCAGACTGAGAGAAAGGGAAAGAGAAACTGCTTGACCGTATCTCAAGGGTTCAAAAAGGCTCTTAACCCGCTGCTTGAGGCTGTGGCTAAAATTGCAGCTAAAGCTAAACAAATACATGCAGCAGCAAAGTGACATGAAAATAAATTAAAAATGTGTGAAGCTTAGCCCAGCGCACACACACACACACACACGCACACACTCACACACACGTAGACACACAGACATATTAAGAAACGTGACTTGCCAGCCTCGAGTCGTAAGTACATTTGGACTACAGAGAGCGAGAGAGAGAGAGGGAGACGAGTACTCATTCGTGTGTCTATCTTCATATTTAGCATGTTATGAAAAATGTATACACAAACGGCTCGCCAGGGTCTCGACTCTGCCAACGCCTTTGTCTGCTCAGTCACGTCTCAACAGAGACAGAGAGAAAGAGGATGGGGCGCAAGCGAATCTTCTATCAGGCATCATCAGCCAAGGCAGCCAGCCAGCTAGGCTAACGTTTAATGACAAAAGTTATGACGACAAATGACTCAGTTGACTTTCACTATGAAATCAGAGCTTTGCCTCGCCTCACAATGGGACTATGAATCATTTCTCATTTCTCTCTCTCTTCCCATTCCCATTCACATTTTATATATTTTTGCCATTTCGCTGATTTTGTAGCGTTAAGCCAAACGCTCATTTATCATTATGCAAATTGTTAATTAATTTTATATAATTGCATATAATGTGGTTCTGTTTTCTGCGCATCATTTCGCCTAAGCTATGTGAAATTGTTTATGTAAATTAAATTTTTGTTAATCAACTGGTATTTCATGTATCTTAATTTTTGTATTTATTTTGTTTAATTAAATATTTGTTAATATATGCAAATTGTTTTGGCTGATGCAAACTTTCGAACGTTATCACAATATCTGTTTAAAATCGCTAATTTTGTTGTACAATTTATAATAAACCAGAGCTGTGCGATAATATTTACAATATATGAACAAGTTGGGTAATTTTGCATTGTTGAAATTTTGCACATTTGCAATTTGCAATTCATTTTTATCTAATTGATTAATTTATTTAAATAAGCTTCAGCTGCATATGTTAGATTGAAAATTTTAGGCTGAAGATTAAATCAAATTATTGCATTTAAATTAAATTAAACTTTGAATTTATGGCATGAAATATTCGTCTCAGATTATGGCTAAATAACCAAAATCAGCTCTTCCAAAGCCAAAGCAAATAAACTGTGCTTAGAGTGCTCAGTTTAGTTTGGTTTTGCGTCATAAATTAAGATAATATTACGCCACTTGCCGCTAAACAAACGCCTGTCAATATTTGTGAATACTGCCTGCCTTGCCTTACGAATGATCTCCTTCGGCTCCTCTCTGCTTGCAAATCATATTTTGTATATCTGGTCAATAATAAATTGACCTCAAACTCAAAATTAAACTAATAATAATTACAAAAGTAAATCAACAGACATAACTTGTCAACATCGCTTCAGGGCTGTGTTTATTCGTCTTACATGTGTGTGTGTGTGGTGACTCTTGTCTCAAATTTATGATTTCATTTATAGGCAATAAAGGCACACACACACTAACACACACTCGCACACACATTGTGGAAGTATTATTTACTGTCACACAAGCCGTAGGCGAAAATGTGGCCGAAAATGGGCCCAACGGCCTAGCGTTAATTCAATTTTATTACGCATACGCAGCGTGTGCCGTGCGCACAAGGACATGCAGTAAGTAAATTTCAAGTGCACATTCAGCCTTAACTTGAGTGCCTTCTCTCTGTGTGTGTGTGTGTCTGTAAATCTGCATTGCGGCAGCTTTAAGTGTGTTTATTGCCTGTGGACACACCTCCTTTGCTTCCTACAAGCTTCCAAGCAAACAAATTCACACACAACATACACTTATGTACATTACGCACACATACACACACTGACACACATGTGTCTTTTGCTGCAGCCATTAATTAGTTGACTCTTGATTACTCATCTATTGAATGTGCACTTAAGCTGGCTCACGCACAATAAACCAGGTTAAAACAGCACCCCGACCATAAAAATTTTCAACTACTGACCAACTATGTATAATTTGGAATTGCTTAATGGGGAGCAGAAGATGCAGTTGTGAGTTTAATTGAATTAATACTCATTTAGAATATTTTGCAGTTTAATTTAATTTTATTTTTTTTTACCTCAAACACTTGCTTTGATTGACTTTAACTAAACGTTGAGTGGAATAGAAAATTTTAAATATAAATACCTTTTTTTTTATTAATTTACCGACTTAATTTGATGTATTCACATTTTCTAATTAAATGTATTGTTTTAAATTCATGTAAATATAATATTTTACATATGAATTCGATTACATGTATATTCACTTTTTAAATTGCTACTTCAAACTCAGCAAATATTTGATTCTAATAGCATTTCAAGCCAATGATTTTAATTTTTATTTAATTTTTGTTCTTACTTATGAATTTACCATATTATCTTCTATTTGGATTTATTAATTTATATCTATATCTTATTTTTATTCTATTTATTAATATCATTTTCTTTAATTTGCATTCGCTAATTAACATATTTATTTTGAGTTTAAGTGATGTGGTTGATAAGTGAAAAGAATATTTTAAGCTTTGATTTCATTATATATTTATTTGATTTATCAATTTACTACATCAGACTATGCAACATTATTTCTTAATTGGTCCTCGCTAGTGTTTCATATCTAAGAAATGTGAAGTGTTCAATAAGTAAACAGAATAATTTTTTTGCTTAGTTTGTGCTATTCATATTTGTGAATATATTATACAATTTTGAATTAATGTGAAGAGGTCACCAAGTGAATAGAAAATTTTACATTTTGATACAATTTCATTTATAATTTATTTATTACGTTTAACATGTTGTTTCATTTGTATTAACATTATTAAATACATTTTTTTTTTAAATTTATTGGCAGACTCTCTCAACACAACAATTTGTGCCCTGAAAACGTATTTCATTCTAAATTACACGAATATTTTCAATGACTGCCGCAAAAGTATTTATTTTCGAGAATGTATTAAGAGGGCATTGATTGCGTTCATAAATACACTCGACTGCATTACGTATCTCTGGCAATTGAAATGCATATTTTTCGGTTTTTTAATATTTTACAGCCAAGCAGTTCTTACAAGCTTCAGGCAGAACGAAGAGGAGAGCGATGAAATGATTGGGAAAGAGGGAGGAGGAGGTTTGGGAGGCTGTTGCCACTTTGCTTTGTGCAATTGCTTTTGCCGGATATTGTTGTTAGTTTTTTACTTTTGAGTTTGCATTGTGGGGCTCTTTTGTTTTACACGGCCTGCATTGTGATTGCTTTCGCTCTTGTTGTTGTTAGTGTTGTTGCTGGTGTTGTTTGTGTTGATGGCGCTCGACTGCTGCTGCTGTTGCTGCTGCTTCTGCCGTGTCCTATTTGTATCCTGTCGGCAACGGCACCTCGCACACATTTATGTCTATTGGCGCGCGTCCATTTCCATTTCATTTCCGTTATTGCAAAACTTTTCGTATTAAATATATTTTTCTCTGGTTTCGTTTCGTTTCGCTCTCCCTTTGCTCGCTCGCAAAATGCCGCGGCTACGATTGTTTCATTTCGATGGCTTTGTCGTTGTTGTTGCAGTTGTTGTTGTTGTTGTTCTTGGTGGTTTTTGCACTTTGGCAAAGTTGTTTGTTGCTATTATTTCTGGTACTTTATGCGGCCATCGCCATTATTGCACTTGTTTCCTTTATTGTACTACTAGGCATAAAAATGTTTGCATTTCCCATGTAAATATAAACAAATATATATTGTACGCTCTATATACGGTACACTATATTATATAGTTGTATATAATTGCATTTTGAGCACTCACAATGTGACCTACTTATGATATGAGTGCGGGACGAAGAGATGCAACAAATTGACATGCAATTTGTTATAATTGCTGCGTTTTCCAACTGCTGCAACTGCTGCGAGTTCCCAAACAACTTGCTCCTCCGCTGAGCTGAGGGGAGACTCAGACCAAAAACCTGACCCTGATTAGGCAGCAGACCAGCCACCAATTTGTTGTTGTTGTGTTGTAGTTGTAGCTGTGGTTGTTGTTGTTGCAATTAGCATGTTGCGCTGCCATAAATAAAATTAACCACAATACTCCAAACAACATGGTCAACAATTTTGCCCCAAATAACTGCAGTTGCTCGCGTCAAGAGCTCCGCTACCATTGTTAAATACACTGCCATGGATTAGGTTTGTAAGGTTCTTTAAAAAGCTTCATGAAGATTGCAAGAAATGATTATTTTGGTAAGCCACAAGAATCCATCTTATTCCTCCTTTCATTAGCTTGAATAAGTTTTTTAGCAAATTCAGAATTTAAAAATCCTTTAGTTGAGCAAATCTTTATTAAAGATTTTGCAAGATATAGCTTATTTCAAGTTTTGTTTTGATATAAATCGTAAAACTTTTGAACTAAAACAACACATGGATGTCTTCTATTAAAGTATACAAAGTATACAAGAAATAGAAATTTTGCCAAGCCATTAAAACCCAACTTCTTTCTCGTATGAGTTTCACCAGAAGATTCTGAATTTAAAAAATTATTTAGTTAAAAAAAACAAAATTTTTAAATCCAGCCATTCTTAAAATATATTGTAACATTTTTTAAGGAATCTGAAAAAAATACATGAAACATGAAAGTCTCCTCTTAAAATATACGCATTAACTAATTTATAAAATGTATCATCAATTTGAGATCACTATTCACGCTAACCAATGATATTGACCAATATATCAGCCACTTTTCATCGGTATTATTGTCATTTTCAACGAGGCTGAAAGCACATTTAAACTTTGCCAAGACCCCACAGAATACTGGTGATTTTTAGCGAATTTTTGTGCAAATTAAACAAATGTTTTTGCATATTTTATGAGGCGAGGCGAGGCGAGGCGACGCTGCACAATCCGCAGCTGACCGCAAAATTTAGCGCATTTAAATTAATGATACGAAATGTCAGCAAAATACTGAACCGCAAATCATTCTACGTTATTCCATTTCTTGTTTTTATTTTATTTTAGCAAATATGGGGGGAATCAAGCGCCGTTGCATTTAATTATTGTGAATCCAGTGCTTGGCGTAAATAATTAAATAAGCAAAGAAAAAACTGAATTAGTCCGGTATATAGTTTAAGAAAGAACCGAGTCCTTGTACCAGAGTGCCATGCGATTCTCCCGGCAGCGTTTCAATGGTTCGCTTTGAACACATTGCCGAGCGAGAGTATTGAATCGATTGTGCTTGAACTCATTGCCAGCCTTGAGACGTTCATTGAGCTCGGCTGCTTTGATGGACAATGATCTCGTAGTCTCCATTGATTTGGCCAGTTCCTTTTGAATGGATTCGGCAACCTCTTGGATCGATGGTCTTGATTTGCTAACACTATGCGATTTCGACATGAAAGTTATGTTGTCTGTTCTATTTTCATCCCCCGCGAAGGAAATGCGAGAAGCATTATCTGTCTGACGTTCAGTCGTTTTGGATTTTAGCGAAACATGAGATAGTTTTGTATCAGCAAGCACTTTGGGCCTAGACACAACAGAGGCTTTAGATTTAGCAGACACATGTGATATGTTATCAACAGAATGATCTTCTCGCCGCGATGAACGCATCGAATGATGCGATATATTGTCAGCTTCCCGTTTACTTGATCGCACAGTAACATGCGATACATTTTCGTACAAATCAGTGTCCACATCCTTGTGCGGCGACTTCTTTTGTGGTGCCTTCAATGTCACATTTGAATCTGTGGTTTTATTGGCTTGCGAACGCAAGCTTAACTTAGAAGTCTTTCCATCAGTGGTCGACTTAACTGCGCTTATTTCAGAGGGCGTTGTACTGACTTCAGACGCCGACCGCTTTGATCTAACGGGCATTAAAGTTCTCACCGAATCGGCTTCAAATTGCGTTTTACTTGTTTTCGATGCTCGACCAGCATAAATGCGTTCGTGATCATCGTTCAATCCATTGGCCAATTGCTTGGCAGCGACCATGTCTTTTTTGATGGCTTTAGAGAAACATATTTCACCCAGCTGTGATCTGGATGTGTTGATATTTCCCTCCTTCTCCTGTTTGACAAAGAATGAACCCTTCGAGACGGACTTGTTGGTGTGCGCTTTGGGCAATGTTGCATACGGCGGCGGATAAGTGACATAAGCGGGCTGCTTGTATTCATTGCGTTGCGAACATTCAGCGGGACCAATCATAAACGGGTTGAAGAAGACACCATCATCATCGGGCATCATTTTGAGCAGTTTGTACATTAAAAGTTAATTGTACAGGTTTATATAACTGTGGTAAAAAATTGTATAATATTTGCTTGTTTATTGCGTATATGGAATCTTGTGTATTGTTCAACATTCAAAGAATTTTCATGGTTCTGGAAACTGACAAAATTTTACAATACTCAAATGAAAATCCAAAACAAACTAAACACAAAACAAATTAGTATCGAATAAAGTCAACTTGAAGTCGAAGGTTGCTAGAAAGTTTTTTTTTAACGAAAGTTTATATCGAAATTATTGCAGCACTTCATTCATTGTCTTTTACTTTTCAAAATTATTGTGCAAATTTAATTAAACCACTTTATCTGGTTTTGCAACATTTTGTTGAGTTTGCGCCCTCTTTTGTTTGTGCAAATCCTGTTGTATCTACGCCACAGCATTAGCAGCTCATGAATGCTTAGGGATCTGACTTTCAGCTGAGGTTCAGCATTATTTTAATTAAAAGGCCTCGAACACCACGCAAGAGTGTGTGTGGCATGCAACAACACAATGTTTCGCCGAGCCTCCGACGAGTGAGTGTACGTGCTGATAAGGAAGCAGCTGCTTAACAAAAGGCTGTGCGACAACTTCAAGCATGCCTGCATAGGGCAAATTAATGAATATCTTCTACAGCATTTTTGGTATGTCTCGCCAACTTGAGTACACTTTGCAAAGGGGTGGAACTTTATCAAGTATACGTCAGTGTTGCCTTGAAAATCTATTCGATTTGGTTGAAGCTGCTTAAAACTCAGAAGCTGCTTCAGTTATGTAACATTCATCTAACATTCATTATTTACATAAACCAGAAAACACCTAAACATTTTTTTTAAATGCCAAATTTTTAAGTTTTTTTTTTAAATTTCGGTGAAATAATCCAAAAAAAATCAAAAAATGGCTGCATATCAGGGAAGCACAAATCGTACTTCAAGAGCAGCTCCAACAGTCCAACAACAACAACAACAATCCCAACAGTTTGCAATGCCCAGACTGGAGGACAAGCTGATCATTTATGGCGATGGTCTTGTCTTTGGTGGTGGTCCTCATGCTGATCCCTTCCGCAGCATGCCGCAGGCACAGACAGCAGCACCGTTTGCTCAACAGCTGCCAACACAGGGAAACAATTCCTTCACTGGCCTATCCAACAGTTCGATGAACAATCTGGTTCCGCCACAGCGGATGCAACAGCCTTGGCAACAACAACAGCAGCAGCAACAGCAGCATCTACAACAGCAGCGACAACAGCCATATACACCGACAAATGGAGCCCGCATTTCACGCAACGGATTGAATCAACTGCCACAGCAACAACAGCAACAACGACCTCTTCAGCAACAGCCGCTGCAACATTCTATGCAGCAGCAACAGCCACAGCAATTAGTGCAGCAACAGCAGCAGCAACAGCCGCAGCAACAGCAACTGCAGCAGGCTTATAACCATTGGCCTTTTGGTGGCATTGCTCAGACCAATAATCCGAATGGATTTGGCTATAACCAAAATCACGCTTGGCCTGGATATACAGTTATGAATCCCATCAATCCCAATTGGACATACACATTTGGCGCATAGTTCAGAGATTTTTAGTTGCTAATTGCAAAGCAATCTTCAGGTCGAGTAATGAATTAATTGCAGAGATTATTAAGCGTATTTGGTTATCAGATTTTTAAATTAAATTCTATTAATTATATTGCGGCAATATAATATAAGTTTCTTTATTACAATCAACTATAATATTTACTTTTTAATAATATAATTTCGTTAGGCACTTTCCATCTCTGATCGTGAGAATTTACTATAGCAATAATTCTTTTTTCTCACTGGTAATAAAAAGTCTTCTTTACTGAGCTATTATTAATATTGCATGAGCAGTCGGCAGCCGCAATTAGATATATTTGCTACAGCCACTTGGATGTCTGCATTTTTTCTTGCACTTATTACTACTCGGTTTCTCATTAGAAAACATCGAAATGCGGGTATCTAAGTTAGCAGTCAATTTAGTATATAGTTGATAACTTCAATGGTCATTGCACTCACTTTATTTTTAGAGAAAATGTTAGCTCTTTGTTTATTTCCTTAACTTCATCTAAAAAGTTTGGGTATATTCAAGCTTAGAGGTCTCTGTTTTAAATTGTTATCAGTTTTCTTTGTTCCTGCATTAAGTTGTAGATTAATTTACTATAGATTTTACCATTGTCATCCTCTAGTTTATATCCTATGCTTCTCATAAAAACTTAGGGTATCTTTAAGCTCATCATTTTGTTTTAAATCCTTCTTAGTTTCCTTTTTGCCTGCATTTTTCCTTTGGCTGCTGCTGCTCGAAGCAAACTTTGCCATAATTTACTGTAACTTGTCTGCCTTGCGTTTTACACTTCAACGAGAGTGAGTGGCGGTGGTATGGGGGACAGTGTGGAGATGGTGTGGCGTGGCAAGTGGTTGGCGGACGGCGTGTGTACTTGGTGTGGCATGCAACCAGAGCGTCATTTAGTGGTAAATTTCCGTCTTAGTTGCCAACGAATGTCATACGTGACATTTTGTGAATTCCGTTTTTAGCATTTTCTGTAATCGGGTCGCGTACATGTGTGATTGTCTGTGTGTGTGTGGGTGTGCATGAGTATGAGTGTGTGTAACAGTTTCAGTCTCTGTCTCGGTGTACCTTTAAGATGATAGTCATAGTTGGTTACCATTTGCTGTACCTGTTCGTTCTTCTAGTGGTTTTCGATTTCAACCCAACCCAAGCCAATCTTCGACAGAACATTCTGTGGAGTTTTCTAATTATTTTCTATCTTTAGCAACTGCAAGACTAACATTATGATAGCATGTAATATGTGTATTATCTCTTGCCCACTGGCCATGCAGCTGTAATCACGTTGTCATAATATTTATTATAGTTTTTGCAATTAGAAATACATATATTTATTTTTCTTATGCGCTGTTAATTTAAATTATAAAAATGTGTGTGTGGATATGCTTTGATAACTCATGTAAGCTGATGTAGTTTCACTTGCAGCTTCTTCAAGTTCTGCACATTAACTATTAATTAATATTATGCGCAGTTTTAAACATCACAGATTTTCTTAGCCAAGACTCGAGTGTGCTCAGCATGAAAGACTAAAGTCGCAAGTTGCAGTAGCGTTCCCACACACACACTCGACGTCGTCTAATGATGATCCCTAAAGTCAACTTGCTAAAGTAACAAGAACACATACACAAGCAGACAAAGTCAGAGAGAGAGAGAGAGAGAGAGAGAGAGAGAGAGAGAGGGAGAGGGGGAAAGTGAGAGAAAGGGATAGTTGGCTCCACGCTCATAAGCACACAATGGTATTAACGCCATAATTCGTAAGTTACAACACACACACAACGAGACACACATTCACATATTTTCCATACACTCTACCACACAAGGATTAAGTTATATTAAAGATGTGAACGTTGCATTTTAAGCATAGTTTTGTCTATCTGGTGACTTTGAGTGTGTGTGTGGCAGCTTTGGCGCCTTTGACACTTTCGGCTTATGGTGGGAAGTAAAGTAACGCCAATGAATGCGTTGCATCTTATTTAAAGCAGCCCAAAAGTATGCTATGCAAATTTCACTAATGCTGACCCACATTATGATAATAACGAAAAATCTTGCACTTGGTGGATAGTGTATACTCTACGTTCTTATGATATTAGTTAGAGTTCGCTATAATGTATTATTATGGAAATAAATAATTCATTGAATCTATAAAAAAGTGATAACTGCTTAACTGCAATTTAAATAATATTTGACAGTGTTAAATATATATTATCTCATAAAAGTATTTTAATACTCTATTAGGGACAAAAAACGAAGTTTTAAAAAAGTTTTATGTTTGCTTGTCCATTATAAACAGAAACTTTATTACTATTCAATATTAGGAATGTTGATGGGTATTTAAAGTATTTCTTATTTATTGACTTCTTATTAGTTTAAGTGGCGCCGAACATATTATATTAGCTTAAATCTATTTTTATAGCTTAAAGTAATTTCTGCCCACTTTAATATATGCCGTATTGAATCTCATTATACCAATGCTTCTGAAAGTGTATTTCCATACTCTTAATAATTTTCGCGTATTTGCTTTGTGTGGCATAATTTAAGGTCTTGCAAGTTTCAAGCCAGGGCTCAACGCGAAAGTAGAAGCTGTATCTGCTGCGATGGCAGAGCACTTTCATTTCCAATGTTTATAGTTTGCAGCTTATAAATTTACAATATATTTTTATATAGTCACCGCTGATGCAGCCGAATGGGAGAGCAACAGGGAGCAACAACAGTTGGCTGACCCCGGTTTGTGCCACTTTGCGCACTTTGCGTAAAGTTCAGGTCAAGTGTTAATTTTTTTTTGGTGCCTCCTTTGCACACTCTTGCTGCTTCATTTGTGCGGTGCACTTTGGTCTACGTGGCGTATACGTAGTGCGCATATTTATGTGAAAACTTTCCTGCAACTTTCATTAAAAAAGCAAAACAAAAAAATGCTTCACGCTGACTTTGGTCAGAGTGTATTTTAATCAAATGAATGGACTTTCTTTTGCCTCGCAGTTTTGCCAAATGCCATTCAATTTATAACCATTTATACTATACTTGGTCCAGCGAGTTGTCTGCATTTAATTGCTCGCGGCACATTTAAAAATCGATTTTAATCGTTTTGTTTTTTTTTCAGCATTTGTATGCTGAATGCTTTTGCATTCTTAAATTAGCCACAATGCTTCGTTATGATTATGATGCACTAGATCGTAAACATTTAAATGTTTTTCGTCTTGAAACTGTGTATCATATAATATTGAAGATACTCAGTTTGAGCATTTTTTTAGAGCACGCTTTTTAGCACTTGTGTAAAATATGAAGAGAGAGTACGAGAGCACTTCATGGCTCTACCGTGTCTAATAAAACATGGATGCGTGTGTCTGCTTGTATGTTTGGGAGTCGTAAAAAATGCCACGCCAACGCCAACGCAAAAATATGCAACACTTGCGAGCACATAAATGTGGACTTTCCAACGACTTTGCTTACCCCCAAAAGAGTCAACTTGTTGAAGTGTTTATTGTTCAAAAATCCCGCCCACTTACCAACAGAACACATAAAACATTTACTAAATAAACAACGCACTGTAAACAGTGTCTCAAATGGCGGTAAACTTATCCCAAAACATTCAAGATGCGATCGACCATAACTGAAAGTCTTGTAGGCGAAGAGTTGGGTGAACAAGTCTCTTAAAGTTCCAAATTTACGACAACTAAACTATATAGAAGAAAGCATATCAAAATGATCAATTATTCTCTTTTATTTCTAGAATTTTACTCTGCTTAACAATTTTAAATCATCATGCAATCATCTTCCACCAGCAAACAGACATCGGAGTATTTAATTTTCTCCAGCTCCTCATAGATGCGATTATTTAAAGGCATTTCCGGATGCTGCAATTGAAGTAAGTGAATAAACTTTTATTATTGGGTATTTCACATACCATTTTGGCCACCTTCCAGCAGTCCAAAGCGGATTTGTTCCGATTTAAACGCAGATTAATGACTGCTAAATAGCCCCACGGATCAGGTACAAAGATATCATTATCCGTACTCCTCGACAGATATTCAATGGCATCTTCCAACTTATTTTGCTATAGATAAAATTAATAATAATTTATGTTAGTTAATGTAGAACAAAACTTACATAGTAAAGCGTCAATCCTCTGCCATAGTTGGCCACAAAGTTCTTATCCCTTTTGCTGTATGGTGTGCACATTTCATAAGCCTGTGCGGCAAGTTCGTAGTTTTGTCTTTCGAAACTCAGACGACCCAAGCGCATGAGACTCGTGTAGAATATGAAACGTGTTTCGTCTTCTGTCAGATTAATGCTCAATAGATCCTTGTAATGTTTGATTGCTTCGTCATAGCGTCGCCGTGAGTACTCGACACTCCCATTGATATGTGCTTGGTAATAACACTAAACAGAAAATATATAAATTATATGCAAAGTGTTCTTCTTTCAAACTCACCAACATTTTACCGAACACTGTGTTGTCCGTGTTGATGCGTTTAACCACAAAGTTGTTGTCAATTTCACCCTGTAAAATCTTCAATGTTGTCGTTATCAAATATGCCTCGATTGTGGTGAATTCACTGGCAATTTCGGCGAAGATAATCTCAGCAAATCCATAAGCGCCCAAGCAAGCAAATGTCTTGAAGACTTCGTAGAACCTATGGGCATGCATCAGCTGGCCACGCATCTCAAAGTCAACAGGTATAAAGGACTGATAGAGTGATCGTGGTATAAGCGGCATAATCTTGCGGGGCACATCGTAGAGATTCTCGTACTGCCATCGTGTAAACTCCATGCCTGGCAAATAGTTCTTTTGCTTGTAATAGCAATACAACAACACATAGACTTCACGATCCAAGTTGTTTTGTATGCTGAAAATGCGCAACTGTTCCAATAGATTGCTATAGGCCTCACCCTCATTTTCCTCTACCTTCAAATGCAGTTTGTAATTGACGTATAACTCCAAAAGGCCGCTGCAAATAAAGATAGTTAATAAAAGAAGTATTTAATATATTCAAATTTACACAAAGTACTCGCCACTCCAGTTGCTCTCTTTTTGATGACGCAAGTAGTTGGTCGCCTGTTCGAAGTTGAGATTTTCAACGGATGTGAGAAACACATAGAAATTCAAGAGTATTTTCGCATTGCAACTCGACTTGAGTTCGTTGAATATGTGTTTGGCCATCGCACATTCACCCATGATGCACATGTTGCGATATTCCTCCATGAGACGAATGGTTCGTGTGCACTCATTATCATAGTTGAGCACACAGTTGCTCAGACTCTCCCAGCTGCAGGCAATCAGCAGTCCTTCAATGCGTTCCATTAGCTCCTTGTGCATATGCGTCAGCATTTCCTGTCGATACAAATGCAGACAGTTTGGCAAACACATGCACTCACTCACTCACTTAGGAACTTACGCGAAACTCCAAATTCGTTTTGGTTGGCATGCGAACATTGAAATCGGAACCGCAAATGTCGACAAGCAAATTCCTGAGGTTATTCAAATGACAACAGAAATTATGAGGCTTATCTTCGATGCTGATCACGTCATTTTTCACCATGAAACTTATCAGCTCTTTGATCAGTTCATCGAAATTGCGATACAACTCTTTGATAATATCGCGACTCTTTAAGTTCTCATTCGGAAATTCTGGGCCCATGCAGAGTCGCAATTTCGCGCACTTCATTTGATTTTCATTGAACACATCTAAGCGTTCGTTGCGCTTGGTTAGAGGCTGGAAAAAACATATCTTTATAATCGAAAACATAATCGACTCCGGTTCGGATGATTCCGTTAAACGATTTGTCTTTCGTTCCGTCTTTCGCACGGCGGGGGAAAGCACACTGGCAAAGCGACAGGAGGTGACTGTGGGTAGAACAAGAAATTAAAATCAAAAACTTAAAAAAAATTAGAAAGTGTAAGTTGAAGCAAATGTACAACTAAATAAACTAGTTTGAATTGGTGAAGACTGCAAAACAAGTATTAAGTAACAATGAAATGTTTCAGTTAGTTAGTGAGAAGCCAACAATCTTTTAAGCAAGAAGTTAATTCCTTAAATATACACTAGAAAAACTCGTTAGGAAATGAGGAAGACTGTAAGTGAAATATTAAATAGGAATTAAGAGTATCAGTACTTGAAAGAGCCAACGTTTGTTTAGTCAAGGAATTATTTGCATGAATTATTACCTCTCATCTTTCGTATATTTTATGTCTCGAATTATAAATTGTTATAAGAAGAATCCTTTTAATGTTCCCACAAGTAACAAACAGTTTTGTTAGAAATATAGCTGACTTAAAGTAGGATTATAACCGGATGAATTGAAATTGAAGATAATAAAATTTTGAATTCTAATTCACTTTGTCTTCTTTCTTGTTAGATGATAAGTGAGCATCTTTTTGTCATTTTTACGATATCTTTTTTGATTTGTTTATCAACCAACAACTACTAGCAATATTTTCGTTTATTCCCTATATTTTGCATTCAATTATACCCTATACTCACCCTCTGGATAACCAAAGACACTCGGATTAATGACGCCCTCGTAGAGCACATTGTCCGGCGTCTCATCGTAGAGCTGCAGCAGCAGTTCATACTGATTGTACAGCACAGCGGACTCGAGCACCTCACGCATGTCTGTGGTCATCACATAGCGATGCAGCGAGTTGTTGATGAGTGCATAGTCTTCAAATTGATTGATCTTATCGATATTCATATTCACATTTGGTGTCGTCAACAGATCGCGCAATAAGCGTGGCAATTTAATGTATGCACTCGTTTCCATTTGATTGTTGCTCGACTTGCAGCGCGAATCATTTAGCAAA
The DNA here is from genome assembly GCF_023558435.1 of Drosophila sulfurigaster albostrigata. Classification (NCBI taxonomy): domain Eukaryota; kingdom Metazoa; phylum Arthropoda; class Insecta; order Diptera; family Drosophilidae; genus Drosophila; species Drosophila sulfurigaster. The sequence goes on from NC_084881.1 coordinate 19,268,934, forward strand.
TCTCGCTTGATACTCTCCCACACAATGATGGTGTTTTGATAGCCAATAATTTGTGAGATGAAGCCGTAAAAAGTGCAGAATGGAATCACCTTATATTCCATATCTAGATCGGGATCCGGCTCAGTGGAACGTATCGATATATTTATGCCCAAATGTCCGGCTCGTTGATGCAGTTCTTCGGGCGCATTGTAAATCGACTCGAGTGTAACAAATACGAGATTGGTAAAGTGGAATTTCTTGAGTATCGGCAGTATGGAGTACATATGCCATTCGCTGGTCGTGGTGATCTTTTGACTGGTCGAAGTCTCTAGCATACGATCGTATTCGGCATACAGCATGATGGGAATGTTGGCAATAAAGCGTTTGCATTGAAACAGTTGCAAAAGATCGCAATGGCCGCGTGATAAAAATTCTAGCCTCTCCTCAACAAATTCATCATCGTCTTCTTCATCGCACGCCTCTCCCAATGTGGCTGCACCATCTCCCGATGCATTTCCCCAAGCTTCGGCTGCCATGTCCACAATATGTGTTGAGTGTCCCTCAGACGAAACGTAATGATCAGGATCTGAAGACATTTTCACTTTTTGTTTCTTTTTTGTGGACACTCGCATTATTGAAGTTTCGGTTCGCACTTCCATCACGGTTTTCAGTTCCTTGCGACGATGACGCGGAATGCGTTGATACAAGGAGACAACCAATGGATTGTCGCTGAACACATTCAGATCATCGATGCTGTCCTGTATGATGCCCATGGCGAATGCGGGTCGCTCCATCTCGAATTCGTGGGCATAGATAATGGTTTCGGTCGTGTAGTGTTCGGACATCTTCTGCAGCGTTTGCTGCACATGATAGAGATGCAGTTCGAGTGGATATGGTGCCACCGGCAGATTGATAATGCTGTTCAATTTCATATAGAGAAAGACTCGTTGTGGCGTCTCTTTGGGTAGAGGAACATCAGGCGATACCTTTGAGGCACGTTTGCTGTAGCATATAGATTTCTTGCGTCGCGTGTTTCGTGATATGCGTACCATAGTTGATCCTCTTTTTCCATTCGCAGAGTCCATTTTATTTTTGTTTTTATATATTATATGTGTCACGAATCTTAAAGTTTTGGCTACTACTTGTGACAGTTGTGTCAATGTTTGTCAATAACAAATTGTAGGACAAACTCAAGCTTGGGATTTTGTTTGTCAGTTGAGCGCGTGTTTCATTAGGCCAAGTGGCTACAATTTCAAGTTTTGTGTTAATGAAAATTAAATATGTATTCATGTTTACACCTAGCTGTGTGTGTGTGGTATTACATAAGGTCTTCGCTTGTTGTTTTGCTGTCGTCGTTGTGTCGAGCACGCACTTGTCAAAAATGTAACCACAAAACAGCAGCAGCAACAGCAACAGCAACAGCAACATCAACAGCAACATCAACAGCAGCACGTACAGCCAGCAACAGTAACACGACAGCAACAATGCATTTTGGCCAAGGCCAAACCAACAGCGGTAAAACCAACAACAACAGCAAACAACAGCAACAAAAACAGCAAACGAGACACGTACTTGAACCCTTTTGCCCAACACTCAACTTACGACAGGTGTTTGTAGTTGTAGTTTTCATCACGGCAATATACGAGGTATCATAGCTCGCTGTTGATGTTTGTGACACTCTTGCCGCATAACGGTACATCAGCGTGCAAAAGCAAATTTACGGTAATATTTAGGTATCAGTTCATAAAATATTATAGAAAAAATCTCTTAGCATACTTTTTGGGGCAATTTACCTTTGGCTATATACATAGAAACTTCAGATTAAGTAAACGCAATTTTAGAAATGTTTAATCATAATATTTTTTTCAAATATTTTTATTTTACCATCTTTTTTAATAGTGGAGAGAAATAAAGTTATTGAAAAAGATGGCTGAAAACATAAAAATCATTGTAATGTAGTGAATGGAATAAAGTTAATGAATAACTTCATTAAAGAATAACTTCATTAACTTTATTCTTTATTATCGCCATGATGGATTAACTCAAATTTTTTCAACTTTATTAATTTTTTTTATTTTTAACTAACTGTTTGGGTAACTTTTACAGAAAGAAGACAGTTAATAAATAAGTTTATTTCTTATATACTTTTACACCTTTAATTCAGTCGTTTTCTCCATACTTATTCTCAACAATTCATTGGCTTGACTTAAAGTTAGAGTATGCAGCATTCGAGTTGCAAGCGTTGATTATGTTATTTGTTTTTGTATGTTTTTGTTTGCCTGGCAGCGAGTGCTCTAAAATCCGCTTTGACAGCTCGCCTGTCAGCTGAGCCCCAAACCGAAACGCCCGCCTGCGGTGCGATGGCGTTTGAGGTGGGGTGGGCGGTCGTGTTGGCCTGTCTTGTAGGTTGTTTACTATTTTGTTGGAACTCCAACAACATATGCTAATGATTGGGCGAGCGGGAGGTGGCAGATGGCAACGAGAGTGTAAAAGAGAGCGAAAGAGGCTGGCAAGAGGTGGGGGCAACGGAACAGGCCACTCAGCTGGTGGCTTTTAGCTCGTTTAAGGCCAAGTTTGCCTCACACACACGCACACATACTCTCATACACACACACATTGGCTTCATCAAAATGAAATTTGCTGGCAAACATATAACGTAAAACTACTTGGCAGGTAACTGGAACGCATGTTCGTTATGCTCAAAGGCTTTTCAAATGCGCTTTAGTTGCACAACTTGTTTGCTCTGGCTCATATGCAAATCAATGCTCTGGGCACAGCTGCAAACCAGCAACAACAGCTCTAGCTTCGGTCCACTCCAGTCCAGGTTGTGACCAGACTGCTATCTGGCTTTTGAGTCATGTCGCACTCAATGGTGGGACGCCATCTGTGTGTGTGTGTGTCGAAGCGTAGCCCAGCTTTATGCGCCTGACGCAACAAAATCAATTAGACACTTGCATTCAAGTACATGCACATACCGAGGAGTGCTTTGGCGCACTCCAAGAGCAACAATTGCAATTTAATGTGCTAGCATTGCCTACTAATGATAATGTTGTTATGTGCCTATTATGCTTGTTGCTCGCCTGCTGACTGAATAGCAGCTGTATGTGGAGTTGAAGCTACGGCTGCCGCTGCTACTCCTGCTGAAATCATTTGCATTTGAATGCAGCCAGACAAAGCTGCCAAATGATGGCTATGGGGACTGTCTTTTTATACCCTTTGCAGTCTGATTGATGGGCTATTATAGGCTATGATTGATATTTGTCTAGCTGTATGATGACTGAAAATAAACGCCAATTAATTAGTGACATAGAATTTTTTGTCTATAATTTTCTTTTGCTCGCTAATAGAGCGCCTTGTACTTGTTTTAATTTCAATACTACTTTATAATCTGTCATTGAAATTTGTCTAGCAGCATGATGATATAAAATAAGCTAATACATTCAAATAAAGAGTCATTTGTCATACGAAATAATTCGCTAGAATCATCTGTGGTCTATTATTTCCGACTTTTGCTAGGGAATAGAATGCCTTTTCCTTTTTTGCTTTGATTAAAAAATTACTTTACTCTCCGATTGATATTTAAATGTTTGTATGATGACTATACATACGTACATTATAGAAAAGGTATCATTTGCCATGCCAGGAATGTTATTTCGCTATATAGAATCTATTATTTCCATATTTTACTTGATAATAAGTGTCATCTAGATTGTTGATTTAAAAATGTATATAAAAGTGGAATGCAATAAATGACACAGCCTAATAAGCCGAATAATTCCTTATTACTTTCATTGAATAAACAATTTGAAGGAATAAACATGTTAAAAATATATAATATTAATATTTATTGTGTCACACATTCCTGTAATTAGTTTTGCATTACAGTTGCAATATAAAAGCTAATTAAGCAACTGTCAAAGACTGCACAAGACTTGAGGCTAATTAAGTGTGTAGGTGTGTATATGTATAGTTTTCTTAGGGAAAACAAATCAACACGCTGCTTAGTTAATTTCCCTGACATGCCTTGACCCAAATTTACCAAATAAACTATAAACTATAATCCCAGAACAGACAGGAAGGCAGCTGGGCATCCTGACTCTCTCTCTCTCTCTCTCTCTCTGGGCAAAGGAAACAATCAACCACAGCAATCAACCTCAAGCTATTTCTTAGTCAAATCGCTTGGCCTAAACCAAAAGCTATATAGCGCAGATGCAGTAGAGCTAGCTCAGACGAATATATGCGAAAATACCAAATATTCTGTAGCTCACAAAGCAGCTTCAAGTTAATACTAAAATAGCTGAGCTCAGCGCAAAACACAAAGCCACAAAAACCGCACATAACTCCACGCTACAAGCTAAACACACACAACATGCATATAAACCCGGCATCTATACGAAAAAATACCCCAACGACAAAATACGTAAAAAAAAATAAAGGAAAATTGTTAAATAATATCTGAAAAATGGGTAAAAACTAGCTGAAAGTATGCAAAAGATTTCGCATGCCAAACTGAGAATGAATTTAACAAAGCTAACATGAAATTTACACCGTTGGCAGAGGGGATACAGATTTTCCGACATGAAAATTTCATTTGAAATTGAATATGAAAAAAAGGCGTCGTCGGCCAGTGAGCGAGAAAGAGAGAGCGTCGCAACAACAACAACAAGAACGCGACACGGCGATGTGCGACAGCTGCTGCAATTGACAATTATTATTATTGTCAGTGCGAATGAAAAGCCAGGCATGCCACGCATATCCCATGCAGCAGCAGCATTCAACATTCAGTTGGCAGCTGGCAACAGACAGGCCAAAAGGAAGGCAGGCAGCAGCAGGCATATTGTTGTGATCCAAGCCGAGCTGAGCTGCTGGCTTGGTATTCATATGATGGCCATGTAGCTCATAACAAAACTCCAAACTGCCTCTCGTCGTCGTTGGCTTCAATAAAATCCAATGTACGCATTAAAATCATTTAAATTCTATTGTTTTTCCTTCGTTTCGTTTCGCATTTGCATGTGTTCTTCTTATTGTTGTTGTTGTTTTTTTTTTCTCTGCTCTTCTGTTTTGGTGTGTCACTGACAACGCCGCACACTCAGCCACACACACAGACACACACACAGACGCAGTTCAACAAATGCCACGTAAGCTGTTTTCGTAACGGCTTTGGTGATATCAGCAAATGCATATTTAATGGCTTACGCTGCGTATGCGATATGTTCCTACTCCGGCTGCTGCTGCTGCTGATTTTGTTGTAAATTGAAATACTTCGCAAAATGCCATAACTCAAACTGCAAAAAGTGTTAACACACAACGTGTAATAAGCAGGTAATTGTTTTGCTTTAATGTGACAGCTGAAATCACTATTAAATTGCAGTTAATATTCGTTAATCAATGAAGTCAATCAAGATTAAGGCTATATACTATATTAGTTTGGGTTAAGATGTTTAGAAGTTAATTAAGGCTTTAAAATTCAATTAATAGAATTATTTTAAATACCTTAATGTTTAAAGCACATTGGGAATAAAACAAAAAAGTGCGGTATTCATTTTAAATATAATATATTAATATAATAAATTTATATTACTACAATGTAAATATACCATACAGTGCAAAAAATACCATATACTCAGCCAAAGCAACTAAGACCCATACTATGTCGTCAACGCTAATAATAAGCTTTCTCTTTAACAGCATTTTAAATCAGTTGCTGTATTCGCTTTGATGCCAACACTTATCTTTAAGCTATTGCCCCACTTGCTGTCTGTGCTTGCCAATGCTCAACGTCAGAGTTCCGCTGACGTCTCTCTCTCTCCCTTTCTCACTGTCTGACGGCGGGTGGCAAGAGTTAAGCTTGAGGTGCAAGACTCGGTTGTTTGCATAATGCCAGGCAGTCAACACAACACCTTCTGCTCTTCACTTTTTCTGTCCCCCAACTCACTTTTCGCTCTGCACAATCGCATAAAAATGCTGCGGTTTTTATTTTACAATTCCATATGTGTGTACTTTACATAGCCGAAGAATTTTATGCTGACAGCAACCAAATCGTTTCGTAAGCAAAAAGACAAAAAAAAAAAGGATTTTCCACAGTTGTCGTGACTTTTTTGCGTTGATTTGTTTTGTTGATTTGTGTGAAGGCAGCTTGCTCTCTTTTTCTCTTTCGCTCTCTCTCTCTCTCTTCGGTTACGACCTCGAAGGCAAAAGCCAAGTTAAACAAAAGAGTAAGGCGCAAATCCTTTTGAATGCCGTTTCGCAACTTTATGGCCAAGTTTTTCATTTGACGCATTTATAAATTATTTAAAGTGTCGCCCCTTGATGTATGTGTATGTGCCCGTGTGTTCACTCGCTGTCTTCTCTATGTGTGTGTGTGTGCCAGTTGATGTATGAATGTGTATCATTGACCTCGTGACCTCAAAAGTGCTCACTCACACTCGCATACATTCAACATTTATAGTAGACAAGCTGGTCCAGTGACATGACAAAACCATAAACAGTGGCTAAACAAGGTGCTTAAATTATGCCACAAGATCTCAAAACTGGCTGTAAATAACATGCTGCAGCAGCAGTTTCCTCTCTCTTCCTCTCTTGCTCACCGTTGGCCATTCATATTTATGGGTGTAGATGAGTGTACTCACATTGGGATGGGGAGGGGAAACTATGGCCATGCGTCGCCTGCCACAAAATGTAGCCACTCTGGTGTCCTCATGCAGCTTGCGTTGTCGTTGTTCCCTTTGCTCCCTTTGCTCTGCCCAGCCTTGGCTTGTTGCTAGTTGTTGGTCTCACGCTTGGCTGACTTTGGTTTTGAGCAATCAACGCGCATACTACGACTGTATGGGTGTGTGTGTATGAGAGTGAATATATGTTTGGGGGGAAGGACTTTGGCTTGTAGTTGTATATGTTTACTTAGCGCTATTCAGCTGCCAGCTGTTTATTCACATATATAAATATCAATGACTTACGCTTGCCATTCTTTAAACAACAAAAAACGTTCTTCATTTAACTCTCAACTCTATGAATCGGTTTACTACAAAATTGATGGCTTTAAATACTCGGTTAACTAACAGCTTTGAGGTTGAGACCAGACCAAAGCAAGCCTCACTTCGTTAGAGCTGCGGAAAGGTTCAATAAATTGTCTATGCCAACAGGCAATCCATGTTCGAAGAGCCCCAAAAGCCAGAGAGCTGCAGGGCGAGGAGAGGCGAATCTGTCATCCGCTCTCTCTCTAGCTCTGTGATTGCCGGTCTGTGTTTGTTTACCTGGCTGGGCCAACATGTTTCCTTCCTGTCAATGACATGCCACATAGACACAACACAAGCGATTTTAATTAAAATCGGATTTGGCATCGACGATTTCCGAGAATTTAATTGCATGTGGTATGACATTTGTTTACTCTATGACGTTGACGAGAGCGAGCCAAAACCAAAAATGTTTTTGCTTTTCATTTCCCTTCTTCTTCTTCTTCTTTTTTTTGTGAGTGTAAGAGGAAGGTGGAAATAACACATCTTTGATCTTAAGCTACAACTTGCAGTAGCAGCAGTAGCAGCAATAGTTGTCAGCTTTTCACACAATAACAAAAGCGTAAGAGCAGATAAGCAAAGACGGATGCGGAGGCAAAGGCGGCAGCAGTAAAAATAAATAAAATAATAAAAATTCATAAATGAATGCTTGAGCGCTTCTTGACACACGGATGTTAGCTACCGGAAGTGGAAGTGAATGTTTTAGATGTCATTGTATGCATATGAATACAAGTGAGTGTCTTTCTTGCTGTCTGTCTGTGTCTGTGTCTGTGCCTCTGTATTGCTTTATAGGCACTTCAATGGCATTGCTATCCATCAGTGTATAAGCGAGTGAATAAGTGAGCGTAAACGAATGCTCTGCCAAGCTGTCATTGTGTTTAGTTTAAGGTGTTGATACACAGTTTAGTCTTTGGCAGAGAATAAACAGTTTTATGAAATTTTAAATAAATGCTGAAATACTTTTTAAATACATTTTCTTTAAAACAATGGATAATACATAAATTTATATAAATTTCTACATTACATAATAGAATTTCATGCGTGATAAATTAAATTAATCTTACAACTTTGAAAGAGCTGTTTTTCTTTATAAACTATTTATTGAATTTACACACTATTTTCTTAAGATTATTTTCCTTGCCAAACTTTAAATTAAAATGTGAAATATTTCAAATAAATATAATTTAAAATCTTTCCCTTCAAAACCATATAAATGACAGAGCAGCATGCAGAATAGAGTTGCTATTGAAATTGAGAATAAATTGAGGCAGGGCGTCTTCTGGGTATCCGTCGCCTCACGTGGGGCTGCTTCTGTCAGTTTCACACATCCGCATCCTTTTCCGTTTGAAGCAATAATAAACAGTTTCCGTCAGTTGTTTGACATATCTACAAGCCGAAATCAGTTTGTGTTGGTTGTGTTGTATGTCTGTGCTTAATGATATGTATAAACCTTGCTCAAACAGCAGCAACCCTTTGCCCAAACTTCCCCTATAAATGCGCTGCTATATGTATGTGTGTGTGTGCTTGTGTGCTGGGGAAAAGACAATGGCTGACTCACTGGTCAAATATAAAACGTTGCTGCGGTTATTGCTTGATTAATTTCCGGTCAAATGGCTAGAGACACTAATGACTATTTAATGTTACAATTTACACTTTATTGATTTGTAAATGTGTGTGTGTATGTGTGTGTCAACATGAAAGGGGTATTATGTCAAGTTGTCAGACACAGGTCTTAAATCGCCACGTTAGGCCACTTAGTGTAAAACGTTTTATACAAATAACAGCTCAAACTTGACACGCTTAAACTATTTTAAAACTTAAATCCAAAATGCTGTCAAGCAAGTATAAGAATCTTTTGCGTTAATTCGCTATTAATCTTGCGTCACGTAAAATCATAAAAGAGAAATAGCTAAAACATTTCAACATCATATTCCCATTAGCAATGTGTGCAATTAATCAAATGTGCAAGCTAAGAAAAGCTGCTTAAAATAAATCCGTTATGAGAGATTTCTTTTAATCAGCAACTCAAATAAATCTCACATGCAAATGCGCTTTTTATAACGAATTCTAATTTAAATTAATGTCTGTGTTAATAGTTGAATATTGCTTTAGTTTGCTTAGCACTTCAATAAAACTGTCAACTATTTTAGACCCAAATAACAGGACAAAACAAACACAATAAACTAATTTGATTAAAGTGCTTAACAGCTGAGGCTAGCGAAATTTGCTGCGAGCATAGAAATCATAAAATGTCTCGCTGCCATTTCAAGTTCCACCATAAAATTGCAGTCGGAAAACACAAATTTCGAGTTGAGTTTTGCATGTTTTCCGCTGGCCTAAGCGCTCTACGCTTTCCTCCATCTAGTTTTTGATGGTGGTCAGTGTGGTTTAGTGTTCCAGCAGCAGCTGATAGCCAATGCAATCCAGAGCCAGAACTATTTTATAGCACAGCATAAAGCTCATCACATGTTGAGACTGCAATTGCCATTGCAATTGCGTAGGCCAACATGAATGTGGTGCAAGAAGTGAGGCACAATCATGCAAATAAACGGCCGCAGGACACACAGATAACAACTCACACTGAGCTAGACTTTTAGCTGCCTGCTAATTCCAAAGAAATGTTATGGAATTATGTAAGTGGAAGGCAACAGCAGGGTTCAAACATGGGTTCAACATACGGCCCGAAAAAAACTTTGCTGCCTTCTGCCATAGTTCATCATGTGAGGCATTTGAGTTTCATATCACGTATTTTATTACATCGTTATTCATGACATTGAGGGCTCTGCTAGAAGTGAGAGCGAGAGCGAAAGCAAGAGAGCTGTATGAATTTCAGTAAGTGGCAAGTTGTATATTTTTTTTTTTCTTTTCGCAACGCAAAACGATGGCACTTGGCATATATTCAAAATGCAGTTCAATAGATTTCGCTGCCATAAAATAAACATTAAGTTGCTTAAGCAGTCATAAGGCAAAATCCCAACCAACTCTGCCGCCCTCTCTCTCTCTCCTACTGTGGCACATAATTAAATTGATTTCCACGGGTTTATGCATCAGATTTATGAGCACATAGCCCAAAGTGATATTTGCAAATTGAAAAAGGGCTCGCGGCGTGTGTGTGTGAATTGAAATGTTGCAGAAATGGCAGCATAAATTGTCCATGCATAAATGATATGGAAAAATTGAAAGACCAACTTAGGAATAACCATTTTAAGCATTTACATTGAAGACCCGCATAGGAACACGTATGAAAGTAGTTCTGTGTATATATGTATTTGGCATAGCTGAGCATAAACTTATGAACTATGCGCTTTCAGTATGCTTGGCGGCGACTTTGCTGGCCTCAAAGCTCGCTGAAAGCATAAAACTTCTTCATGCCAAAATACCAAAGCAAATATTTACATATAATCCATGTGTGTGTGCGAAACGGAAACTCAACTAGAACTCAACTTAAGTCAGGACACACCTCAAAAACAAAAGTACAACAACTGAAACAACAACAATAAAAGCTGCAAAGAAATTCTAATAGAAATTATTTCTGGCATTTTAATAAACAACAAGAGCCACAAAAATATGCTGCAAAATATTCTAATAGGTTTTGTTTTATATAAATTTCCAAGTGCTTCACATACTTATGATACCTCTTAATAAAATTTTTTGAATCAGGGTGTGTTGAAACATAAATTTGATTTCAGTCTAAGAGAGATGCTCGTCATACATAGCGTATACGCAATACAGTTGATATTACAGCTTGATATTACGTATACGCAAGAAAGTAGTATATCACATCACAATGAAATTTTTTGAAATAGGGCTTGTTGAAACATTAATTTCATTTCAGTTTAACAGATAAGTTCGTTATACATTGCGTATACGCAATGCTGTCGTCGTGATTACGTATACGCCGGGGTATATTTTAGTCAGTCATTGTTTGCATAGTCGTAAAGTTTTTCTCGTCAGGTAGCAAAGTTCAAGGCAGGGGCTATGTGGTTATGGTTGGCTTGATGCAAACATGACAATTAGTTTACATTTTAAAGGCATGAAAATGAGCAAGCAAAGGAAACAACGATTAACACATTTTAATTAAAAATCTCGTTCATAGTAGTTTTCAAAAATTGTGCACAAGTAAAAGTTTAAAGTTGACCACAATATGTATTTCTATAAGGAAAGTTGTGAGCGCATTTTAGTGCTCGCAATAGTAATAGATTTGCCACAAATTGTCGCTGCCAATAAAATACGAGCCTTGCAATTTGGTGGCGATTATTTTTGAGCCGTCATTTGAAATAAACTCGCAGAACTAAAGTGGCTTTAATTCCGGCAACAACAGCTAATTACAAGGCAACCTAATTTTATGGTGGAGTGTGAAAAAAAATATTCGGGCTGCAAGAGAGAGAGATAGAGAGAAAGAGAGAGAGCGAAAAAAAGAGCACAAAACGAAATTGTAGCAAGTTTTGTGGATGGGGTGTCAATAAATGGCAACGAGGCCAAGCACCTCGAAAGCAAACAAACACCACGAACCACAGGGAAATGTAACGCGCTCTAACTATAGTTGTGTGTGTGTGTGCTTGTTTTTTGCTAATTAGCGAATAACCGTGTTTAGATTGCAAACACTCATGCCAGGGAAAGAAATAACAGACGACGGCAAATTAATTGCCAAACAAGTGAGTGCAGAGTTGGCAAGTGGAAATTGCCGTCGCAGTCAGCAGCTGTAGTGAGGGAGACAGAAATAGGTCTAATATCCACACATACAAACACACACTCACACAGCTGCAAAACGCATTTTTGCAGCAGCGCGGAAAAAATCCTGACCCTCAGCAATGGTCTGGACAGAACGGTGAGAGAGAGAAAGAGCGAGAGTTGCGCTTAGTTAATTAGTTTAGCAGCATGTTGAGTGTGTTTCAGCCAGCACAAGTGTGCGTGTGTGCTTGTGTGTCTGCCTGCGTCTGTCATTTGACATCCTCGGTTTTTTGGTAGAGGGAAATAGAGAGAGAGAAAGAGAGCTGCCTATGCTTTTGGTGTTGCCGCGTTGCGTGTGTTTGCTGTCAGCAACGCATCAACTTGGCTCTTTGCTCGCATTTTTGGACACTGCTCTTGGTAAATGCGAGCTTCAATTACAGCTGAACAAATGCCCAAAAGCAGCAACAAACAGCGCACACAGCACATAGCAAAGCACAGCACAGTGAACACAACAACAATTGCGTGGATTGCTGCGCCTACTCGACGCTGACGACAACGACTATCTCTGAACCATTATTTGCCATTGGACTTTGCACATCGGATTGGCAACTTTAAAGCCGCTTAGGCGCTCAGGCGCCGTTGCACAAAGCCACCGAATAGATTTGCTTCCAGAGTGTCAGACAACAACGCTAATTAGGATAGACCAACATCTGGCTAACAGCCGCAGCGCCAAGGCACCACCTCGACATATTCCCAATGGGGGCAGCTCAGTTCCAAAGCACATCTCTTACTTTGCAGCTGCAGGAACACGAAGAGACAGACGGCATTCTAATCAGACCTTGCCCCGAAATGAGAGCAAATGGCCGCAGACAGCACAGCCAATTATAAGCTCTTTTCTTATTTGTTTAAAATGTATAAATGAATGAATGAATATCTGTTTAAAATGCAATCAAATTCTTCTGCGCAAAATGGAATTAAATATTTTGATTATTTTGATCAAAATTAATCTCAAATATTATATTTGGTACATATTTTTGCAATCTTCATGGGTTAGTAAACACATTTCGGAGATTTTACAATTATGTGGGTTTGAAATTTAAATTATGCATATTTGAAAAGTCAAAAAACGGGTCGAAGTTTATCCGGATATTTTTCGTATTTTCTTTAGGACTCAGAAAATTCTGCTCTATGATAATTATTTTCGATATAAGAAAATATATCGTCCGTCATTTTTTTCATTGTATTTACTATATTTTTATATTTATTTAATTGCATGTTATAATCGAACAACTTTAGCCATCTTCAAAGGTAAGTTTATAACACTCATGAGTGTTTTTAATTACTAATTTATATTTTATTATCACTATTAGAAATACAGTAAATTAGTTTAAAAAGAAATCCTGTTCTGAGTTATATTAGCAATTACTTTTCAACTACTAGTAACTTTTAATTGAGCATATCCGCTATTAAAGTGTATTTTAGTTCCGTCTCGAGAGTCGAATATACTTTGCTCAATTAAACGAGATAACTGAACGAAGAGTTTCCTTAAATTATTTGTACTTAAAATTGGAACTTGGTGGAAATATAACATAATTAAGTTTTATATTTGAATACGACAGACATAAATTTCTTAAGTGTCTTCACCTCTTGTTTCAAATGGTTAACGACATTGAAAATTTCACTTTATTCCCATGAATTTATGAGTGAGTAACATAGAGAAAAGCGGTGATTATGAAAAATTGCTGAATATTCTTATAAAAATCAAACTAAAAATGAAAACTTAGACCACTTTTTTAATGCCCCATAAATCTTATTGTTTGTATAAACTGACTTTAGGAACAAGCTTGTTTCTTTAATGTCAGAATAGCGCTACGTGAGCTATAAGCTATAATCTACTTATAGATTTAAGTTGTGTCTCTTAATTCTACTGAAAATAAGTTAAGATAACAGTGATATGAAGTAAACATTTTTCCATTCGACACACTTTTAACAGTCTTCCAAAAGCGTTCTCATATTTGAAAGACAATAAAAAACCAATCAGAATCAATTCATCGAACTTTCAAGATATTATGAATGCACATTGCAAGAAGTTAAAGTATAATTTTATTATTCTGCAATTGTCGGATCATACTATTAGCAGAAGCAAAGAAAAAATTGCTTTTAAATATTTGAACGTGTTTACGACAATTTTCAATTTAATTTTTCAAGTTGTTAGTGTAACCCAACAACGGACGTCGGCTGTGCAACTTGAACGAACACCCGCCCACAATAAACACAACAAGAAGGAACAACAAAAAACAACAACAACGTTGCGTTGTAGAAACAACATCAAGAGCGGATCATAGTGTGAAACTTTTATGTTTTGCGAAAACATTACCTAAAGCCCATTGGCAACCACCTACCAGCTACCAGATGCCATCTACCACCGCCCACCTGCCACGCCCACAAAACCAACACTGGACCCAACGGATGGGCCAACGAGGGACCAGAGAGAGAGAGTGAGGTAGGACTAAGCAATTCCCTGGGGTGTATTTTGAAGAGGAACCCAGCATGGAAGTGGACGAATTGCACGGAACCGGGACATCATCGAGTACCGGGAAGTGAAACGAGGAAGTGGCAAGTGGAAAGCGGTCCCAAACCCAAAGAAAACTCAACTCCTCAGCAGTAGCTAGGCAGCTCGGCCTTCAACTGAGCGAGCATTAAAAATTGATGAGTTCTTAATTTGTGTTGCGCTGCTGCCGCTGAGATGCTGCTGAGCAGCTGCCTTCGCTCTGGCATATTGAAAATAGATTAAGTTCTATTATTTGCAGTCATGATGTGGATTAGCACGGACACTTGAGGAAAAGGACGAAACTTTTCGCTCGCGCACTGCCTTTATAAACGTCATCATTAATCATGCTGACAAGGGGAAACCGTACGGATTGGATTTTCATTTTATGTTGGCCAACAAAAGCCCAATTTCTACGTTCGGCGTTTGCTTCTATAATTTATGTGTGTGTCCCAAAAAACTTACGCACAACAACAACCATAACAACAACAAAGCAAACAACTGGCCAATGGCCAGCAGCAACGAAACAATTTTTAAGTTATTTATGCACCAACGTGGATCTAATTGCAATTTCCGCGCAGTCGCAAAAATGTTGCAACATTTATTTCTCTTTCGCACAAAAATGTTTTCTGTTTTTCCCCATACGCGTAACTCAATCAAATTTTCCACGTTGACAAATTTTACACCTACATTCCCCACTCACCGAGCGAGCAAAATTCATCACCAAACATTGTATGATTCAGCTAGTCAGCTTACGAAAATTTATTTATGGTAATTTCTGTCAACAGAATGCGACCGCTCATCGAATCTTCCGGAGGGGGGAAACGTTGGCATTTTATCGAAATTTGCACATGGTAAATTTAACAGATCGTCCTTGATTTGCGTGTGTGTGCGTGTGTATATTTGGATTATCCGCATAATCCAAAAGTTCATTTTTGTCCACCCGTTCTACCAAGTTTAATTAAGAATTTCATTTCGCTTTTATTGACTTCCCATCTCTCTGCAGCTAATTATACAATTTCTCTCATTTTGCCCCTTTTCACTCCCATTTTTTTCTTGTTTTGCTCACATTTTTATTCAATAATATTTTTGTAATTAGCTTGGCACGCATTTAATTTTGAAATTTAATTAGTGTAAACAACAATGCGGTTTGTTTATGAATTCGTAATGCGGCGGGGCATTGTCAATGTTTTTGTTTTTTACAGTTGTTGTTTTGTTTTGTTGCTAATTATGAGCGACATAATGCGCTTGTCATGCCGCTTATTATTAGTCTGTTGTTTTTTTTTTTATGTACTTTATTGATTTTATGCATAAAAGTACAATATCTGCATTATTTATTTGTCACTTCCCGCGCTATTTGTCAACTAAGTTGCTGATGATTAAATTGCAAAAAAATAGTGCAAGAAAAAAAGGAACTAAATTGTGATTTCTATGACGAAGTCTTGATGCTCTTCGCCTGAAATCGTATAGCCAACTCTTCAGCTTCAAATGTGGTCTGCTCTTGGCGGCATTTTGTCAGTTGATTGACTGATTGCCAATCTACGCACTGCCCCAAAAATGAGTACTAGTTTGTCAAGTTGAGACTTCAATTGAAAGGAGACGAAATAGGAAATAGATTGAAGTTGCAGCTGAATGTATTTTCTGTGCTGTGTTGCTTCTCAAACGCATTTTCAGAACTTGTTTTGAATTTAAGTATTGCAGATTTAATACTAAGTAATATTTTTGATATTTTGAATATGTAACTTTAATAAGTGCCGAAAAATCTTTTAGACTTTATACGAAATAATATTTATATTATTTTGTAAGAGTATGTTTTACATGACATATTCAATAAAATATTGAAAAAGGCTTTGCGACTGGATTAAAGCTAATGGCATATCAATAATCTAGTATTCTTATTAGTTGTTCATACATAAACTTTTCAATATCTATACAATGTCAATGCTAATGACATGACATTTAGCTCATTGCTCGAGTAAGTTAAAGGCAAGACAAGCCATGAAAATACAGAAAATGTTTTGACAAATTCATGGTGGATGTTAATTAAATTATTTCAATCATTTATTTCCTGGAAAATATTCGTTAATTAGTCAACGCTTTTAGCCAGAAGACAGAAGATGTTTGTTCTGTTGCCTTGGCGGCGTTTTGCGTTTGTTGCCTTTGAGGCGGGCGCAGACTTTTCGCACACCGAGAATACAATAAATGTCGAAAACTTTCAACGCCACAATGAGGCATTGCGTGTGGTATAAGCCTTATTTATTTGCCGGCCATAAATAACGCTTAACGCATCTAAATCTTTAACTTTGTGCGAATGTGCTGGCTGACTGGCTACACACAACACAACACACAACATAGCACACAGTATAGAGCTCTTTTTGTGCAATCGCTTTGAGTTGTTTACCCCGGCTAAGGATAACTCGACAAGGCTTAAATTGTGGACACGAGTGCCTTTCTGCTGCTGCTGGCTGCCTTCACTTCACTTCAATTCGAAAGTTAAAAGTTAGAAAACAATACAAAAATTATACTGCTTACGCAGCCTCTGATTCTGATTCGGATTTTTTTTCTCGTTGCGCACAATTTTATTTTTATTTTATTTATTTTTGTGCGAGATTTATGAGCTGCCGTTTTTGTGTGCTCCTTTGAAACGGCAACGTTTTAGTAAACGCTTTAAAATTGCTCATTTTTTTACTTTCAGTTAGTTAGTCTTCAAATTTGAGAGCAAAAAGTTTTGTTGCAGCATTTAATACTGCGTAAAACGAAAAGCGAAAAGGGTTGCTGCGTTAAAATATTATATGTGGGTAATATTCTCGCGAAAATGTTACGTGCGACATTTTTTAAAGTGAACAGAGCATATACAAAAACATTTTTTTTATTTTGAGTAAAGATGAATCTGGTAGCCTATGATTTGCACTTTAATTAGATCTAATAATGTTTTTAGAATTATTTTTCTGATTGAAAATACCTATAAAATAATTGCACAAATTAACGAATTCTGACGGCAAATCAAAAAAATAACGATCTTATATATTTTATCGTAAAACATGAAAAGTTTCAAAAATCAATCTTAAATCAATCAAACTTTTACTTATTGTCCAAATTCTTTCTTCACACTAAAAGTGTAGTACTCGACAAATTCCGTCATAGAATTATCCAAATATAAAGTATTTAAGTTGCGAACGTTCTATGATTATTGCTTTAGATGCAAATATTATTATAATATTTAACATTAACTCAATTTTAATATTCTTTTTTCTCTTTGCAACTTGTTCAGTTCGCTCCATCCGTTCCATTCTTATCTTATCAATTAATCGTCATTGTATTGCTACTTAGTTTAATTATGTACTTCATATTTTTCAATTATTCTAAGTTAAATTAAAATATCATTAAAAACTGTTAATTTAATTCCACTTTTGATTCTATATTGTTTTATCTCCGTTAAGGTTTTCAAGTAAACGAGAGAAATATATAAAATAAACAGGGTATCTGGCTTGTCTGATGGCTTTCCGCTTCAGTTGTATTTTGTTGATCTTTCACGTCTGTTTGGCCGCAGTTGCCGATTGTTTTTCGTAGTACTAGTTGTGGTGTTTTTGGGTGTGGCTGTGCGCGCGGTTGTTTGCTGCAAGAATGCACACACTTCACAACTAAACACATACACATATACACTCACACGTACATATCCCTATGTATGAATCAGACGCCTTTCATTGCTGTCATGTTGTTTTTGGTAGCTGAAGGCTGCCAGCTGCCAGCTAAAAACTTGTGCGACTCCTACACACAGTGTGCTACATATTCAAGATACACACACGCACACAAACACACACACTGATAAATGCAAACAGAACACATACACACACGCACACACACATTGCCTTAACCTTAGCCAATGTCAGTTTTGGCACCTACAACGTTTTTGTTTTTTGGGCCTTTCGCATATTTTTGTTTGGCAACCCAAAACGCCAGAGTGCCTCTCTATGCGTGAGTGCGTGAGTGTGTGTGTGTGTGGGTGTAAGTGTGTTAGTATGGCGGCCAGTTTTGACACGCCCTGTGTATGTGCGTTTGTGTTTTTGGCTCACAAATTAACATATAAATTGATTTTGCAAGAGCAAAGTGTTGAGCTGCTGCTGTGGATTGTCAATGCTCCAACAAAATTCCATGGTGCTAAAGTGGTGCAACCTTAAATTGCACACAAAACTTCAAAATGCGTGCAACTCTCTTTTATTGGGGCTCAATTAAAGTGGAAACAAATTGCAATTGTCATAAGATAAAACACATTCTTTGGCCGAAATGTTGACGAAGCTTAAAAGAAGCAAAAAGAAGAAAAAAAATTGGATAGCTGCAATTTATTGCTGAGCAATTTAATTATTTTTTAGCAACGTTTATAGTTTCATGATTGGATTTTATTTAACCCACGTCTCGGCCTCCTTGGTAGCTTATGTCTAGTGGTGCGCTGCAAGGCATTTGGCAAATTGTTTAGCCAGTAAATCCTTTATGCGTCTGCCTCGCCTCGCCAGGCTTCTTCCTTAGGCTGTCTAGTTAGTTGTGGCCGGTAACTAGGTCAAGTGGAAATTGTATCCATGTAGAAAACGGTATTCGTATACTATATATACCGGAAAAACAAGGAAGCGAGCAGCAGCAGCAGCTTAGACTTATTATTGTTGAGATAAGGCTGCAATAGTTATCTTTAAAATAACCACAAAATCCATTTGAATTATACAACAAAAGCAGGAAACAGAGCTTTGCTTGCGTTGTGCGTTTGCGTTTGCCAATGGGTTCTTCTGCCAGCCGAAGCCTTGGTCAAGTTAATTACACTTAATACGTTAGGTAAAGCGGCCAGCTTTGTGTATTTGTATGTGTGTACATATTTATACACCTGCGTTTGTGTGTGTGTGTGTGTGCTGGTCTCTTTGCTTTCGACCAGAAAACTGTTTGGGCATTTGTGTGCAGCTGGCTCCAAGAAACTGACAGCTTGTTTATTTGTGGATTTTATGCAGCAGGTGTCGTTTTCCCCAACTAAACTTAGTCCAAGTATGTGTGCGAGTGTGTGTGTGTATTACTGTTAAATACCTTGCCAAATATTTAAGAGTAATCATTGGTCAGTCGCACGTGAAAGTGTGCGACAGCAACAAAGAACAGCCGGACTGGACTTGCTGTAAATTATTTTAATAGTGAGCAGCAGAAGTTCTTCAACCATACTAAAAGAAACAAATTGAAAATTCTATCAATTTGCTGTTGTGAAAATAGTGCGAAAGGCGACAATCTAAATCCAATCAAAATATACACTCGCTTCATCTCTTAGTATGCTCAACTCTCGTATAAGTTTGGCCTTTTGTTGCCCGTTTGCGCTGCCCGGCAAATTGATTTATCAAACAGTCACATTAAAAATTGACAACCAAACAAATTGAAGCTGGCAGAACACGTGTATATAGAGGAGATATATTCAACTGGGGACAAACAGCCCCATGACATTATCCCTTACTCCCACACTCTCTCTCTTTCCCTATCTCTCTCTTTGTGTATCTCGCTGGCCTGACTTTATTATCAATATTTTATGAGTCTGAATTAATTTTAAAAGATTTCGACAGCTGGCACGAGCCAACGAACGTCTCTAGTTCCCTTCCCCTATCCCCCTCGAAAATCTAACTTTTGTTTGCCATTTACAGTTTTCTAGTTTGTGACATATTTTCGCATTCCTCTTGTTCGTGACCCTCCCAAAAGTTTTCTATTTTTTTTTCTGTGTAGTTTGGGACCTTTCAACTTCTTCCATTCGCAGTTTCTGTTTTTTGGCAATTTTATTAGTTATGCAAATTAATGTGCGGCCATGCGTAAATAGACGTGTGTGCATATTTAAATTTTTAATATCTTTTACTTTATCTCGTTGATCTGTTCTGTAGTTCTCTAGTGTCTCTAGCCAAACAACACACAAATTGGCCCTTAACTTGGCATTATTGCCTGTTTTGGTTAATTGGATAAGTTTTTAATGCTTATTAAGAGTAGCTCAACTTCAATGATTATTAACATCATATTTTTAATTATTTACAAACAGCATTTCGCAAGTGTTTGTAATATTTTGAAGTAATTTCATTGTATTAATTATATTTTAAAATTTTTTTAATTACAGATTATAATCTAAAGGGCAAGTTTAAAACCTTTATTAAAGTTTTCAAATTTTAAATTTATATTATCATGTCAGTAACTTTTTCTACCCGCTACCTAAAAACACAGAAGGAGGCATCTCCGACAAGATAAAGTATCGTGGCCTTAGCGGCTGTGGTTGAAAATCTAGTATATTTTATACACTATGGTATATTTTTAGTGTATATACCAACCATAGGCTGCGGTATTTTATTATTTTTTTGTATATTAATATGGTATAATTTAGAATAATACCGCTGTTTTACTTTTCTTAAGAATATGTAGCGGCGACAATCTGGTATTGTGTACTCAATGGTATATTTTTAATGTAATAGTATAGCGATATACAAACTATAGGATTAGTATTTTTTGGTATATTTATACCACACTGTTATGCTTTTCTTCAAAAAGGGTATTTGACAGTCGAGCACACTGAACTGTATGTTTCTTACTTGCTATGTATAAATATCGTAGAGTTGTTCAGTAAATTTCTCTCTTCCTATCGCCATTAGCAACTACACTCCAAAACTACACAAGTAACTTTTAATTCGTCTCATCCGTTAGTCCAATCCATAGAATTGGGGGCATTAATTAAAGGCCAAGCAAAGTCTTGAAGTCTTCATTTAATGCACAGTCACTTCCTAAATACATACGAAAATTTTATAACAAGCATTAATTTTGGTTAATAACTTTATAAGGGAAACTAATGCATGACCTAGGCCAGAGAGCTTACGCACACACACACGCACACTCTTTGGCTTACCATTTTTCACACAATGTTTGAGGGGGGCATGAACAAGCGGCTAAGACCAGAGACTAGGCGCCTAAGACAGTCGAGGGACCCAAAGGGCCGTGTGTGTGAGGCCGTTAGGCATAAAATAGAATTGAAATAACCATACGATAAGCTCAATTTGTGCGCAGCTTTAGTGGCGCATTAGCCATACATAAAGCAAAGATAGACCTAGCCCATATAAACAGACTGCAAGCATATATATGTATGTGTGTGATTGTGTGAATGTGTGCATGATTGTGCGTTGATGTGTGCGTCACTTCCGCTTGTAATTGTAGTTACAATGTCACAATCACCAGACCATATAAACGCAGGCAAACATCACGAGGAGGAGCCAAAGACGGACCAGTAAAGACAAGACATCGTCAGCATCCACACACACACACACACACACACACACACACATAAGCAATTCACACACACATGCAGAGCTTGCTGTTGGCTTTTGTGTGCGCTTTTAAGTGGCACAACTCGCCCACTTGGGCGCTTTATTAGCAAAGTGAAACTTAGACAATGCCACACACAGCAGCGCCCAGTCTTCAGTGCTGAGTCCTTCTCATCCTTGTTTGCCACTCGCACTTGCCACTTTGTAAGTAGCCTTAGACACACACACACGCGCGCACACACACACACAGTCTCTCAGCCACAGCCACAGACAAAAGCCATTGCCTTGGTAATATTTACAAGTCACTTGTTTTTATGCCTACATTAATTATGCGCGCTTTTGCCTCTTCTGACTTTGGTTTTTTGGGCAACTTTGCGCTTGTCTTTGATTTTGATGCCGTCGCCACAATTCGTGGAAGGCTTTGGTTTTTGGTTACGCTGTCGAGTCTCAGTCTCATTCTCAGTCTCTCTTCTCTCCTCTCTCTGTTTGTGGGCTGTCAACGCAGCAGCAGCTTTCCATATCATGCTCATATTTTTCTTGTTTTGTAAGCCGTTGGCTTGTGGGTGCTTCAATAAATTTTGACACTCCGTATGTGGCAGCTGCTCCTCTTTT